>NW_027279974.1:92500-152197 GCF_046629955.1 Centroberyx affinis
AAGCTGGACAGAGCGGGAGCGTCGAGGTGTCCCTGGCTGTTGGGCACCAGGTACGGGGGCACGCTGGGCAGCGCCTGCAGCCAGAGGAAGTGACCTGTATGTGTAAGGACAGGGGATTAATCACACTGACTGTCTCGCAGGGAAGCAGCTATTTTTGGCACCACGCCCCCCCCAACCCCCAACACCCCCCCCCCCCCCGTTTCCTCCCTCTCTCCCCTCGTATGTGTTTGGGCTTGCGGCCAAGTGACTGATTGGGGGCTATTGGAAATTATATGTCCCCTCATAAATGTACAAGGATCATTCCATTAATCTTGAACTGGAACCTCAGTCAGTCTCCGGGTGTGTGTAGTGATTTTATGCTAAGTTATGTAATTCATCACTGACCTAGTGCTCCGGCGAGACACATGGCGAAGAGGAGGATGACGCAGAAGATGACGTCGGTGTTCAGCTTCCGCTCTAGTTTGCTGCGCTTGTATCTTGGCCCATTGTTGTTGAGCATGGACTTGGTTTCATGGCCTTGGACATGGGATCGAAAGGTCCAGTTATCATCAATAACAGGCACTCCATAAGCTATGAAATATCTCAGTGAACACCAAAGGGAATTGATTATCGATCTCAGAGAGAGTCCATCCAATAACTACTTAATGTGCTCATTATTCCTTACAGAACGCCCTCCCTGTGGGCCATTCATCCAAGTATAAAAACACTGAAGTTATGGTTGAGATCAAACTATGTGGAGAATATACCTGCGTACACCACGAAGCCGGCAGCATGGTCGGTGTTTCTCACTGTGCAGCCTCTAAGCAGCAGACTCTCAATTCCAATGCCCGTCTTCGCCTTATCAGGTTTCTCTCTGCAGCAGGAGAAAGAGAGAAACCCCCTTTCTACTGTCGGATCTTGTTAGATATTCATTACCACCTATATATTCCCTATTAGCAATTCTCCTGCTTTATGGCTCTAGCTGGACAGGATGGGTAGACCGTCTATAAAAGCTATGGTGCCCAAGGAAATCGATTATAGCCTATTACAGCCCAATAATGCCCCTGGTGGCATCAGAAAGTGCAGTGAGTGGGTTGGAATTAGTTTTGCTTGGCTGCTCTCAAAGGCTCAAAGAACTGTTTGGGGAATCCATGTGATTCATGTACTTGATACTCACACATAACACTTGAAATGATTCAGATTGTTGTTGGGCCTTTCGCACACGACTATGCCGTTGAAGCTTTCAGGCTCGAATTCGGAAGTCTGGGAAATGAGAGGAGATGAAGATGTGAAGTCAGTGTGGTGTGGATGGAAATGTCTTAATTGCAACCTAACCAGTACTTCCAGAATGAAGCAATGGAATGATTATTACATGCAGACAAGATGTTGTCACCAACTTTTAAGTCATGCAATCCATCAGGGAGTCGGGTTTTTTTTATGTTCTCAACCTATCATCAAAGACTTTGGCATGCTGTAATGAACACGCAACAATTGTTCTTTTACTTTGTGTTAGAGGTCAACAGTAAGGAGGAAGGAAGGAAAAGATAAAGAAAGGTGAGGTGGAGCAGAATGAATGGCGACAAGAGTGTGAAGAAAGTAGGAAGAAAGCAAAGAGAGATGTTTATTTGAATATCGAAATACATATCCCCGAGATCCTCACCGAGGCAGAGATACCAGGCACCACCCTCCTCTGTTTCAGGTTGGTCTCTCCATCCAGGTTGGCCGTCTCTATGAGACACACTCCGTTCGGGTCAGATGTGTGCAGGAGCAGGAGGTCTGCCGGGACGATCTCATTGCAAACCACCTTCACAAAGTCTCCCACTTTCACATCCTTCCAACGCCTCTCAACAAACTGCTTCTCTTCCCTGAGATTAGAAACGTCACTTATCAGTAAAAAGTCATTACAGATTATTTTCTAAAGAGTCAGCTGTCCCGGCGGCTTTCATATCGATTTTTTGTTGCATTTATTAAGTGCAATGTTGGCATTGAGGGTGTATTTTTTGTAATCTTATTGTATGTGTAATCAATCAAATGAAATATTGACTCGCGTGTCACGAACAAAAATGTACACAAATACAGCACCTGTGCGAGTTGGGGAATAAACAATACAACCAAATGAAAAATCAATGCTGTTGTTTTTGGAGTGGGGCCCAGATTTTGAGCTTTGTAGAACAAGGAAACTCTCCAAAAGATTTAGGGCAGAGAGGCGGAGAGGAGCATTAAGAGGAGGAGAGACCGTGCACCATCGTCTCTAAGTCTGCCCTCAGGTGTTGTCAGGGTTGTGGCTTCCCAGGGAGCCGCATGTTTTACTGTTTGAACCTGCATGTCAACCACATCAATGACAGAGAGCAGCAGGTATGCGGCCCTGCATGTAGGACCTGATCGGGTGGCTTTTAAACCCCGGCACACATAATACCACACCTAGACCCAAACAAAGCTGGGAAGGTGGAGGTTATGTATTTTTAGCACGTTTTTTGTGTTTAGATTATACTTTCCACGTTGAACAAAAGATCCTCACTCGTCTTAAGTAAGCTTTAGGTTACGCCTAATGCCCATGACCGTCAGTTTCCAGTTCAGGGACGTCTGTGTCTCAGAAAGAAATGGTCACCAGCTGTGTTTGTTCTAATCAAGCACAGTCATTAGCATCCCGGGCAGGATCAGGAATGTCTATTTCTGCCAGTGATCCATAATGTTCTCCTAAACTATCTCACACGGAGTCTCGGCAGCCCATGCCAAACAATTTGGCTGTCTGTCTAATCATCTGCCACCCTCATCAAATCATTAACTTGCGATTGTCCAAATTAAGCACATTTCTGATCTTCAAAGCGATAGATAGAAAGTAATTGCTTGCTCTCGTGAATTTGGCTCCGCCTCCAAATGGGCTACCTGATGTCTTCTTTGTGATAATGTCTCCAAATATTTATCATTTTGTGGAGATAACAATTCCTCAGAGATAAAGTAGCACTTAACTGGTATGCTGATGGGAAAAAAACTGTTGTGTGTTCCCTGAACTGTTCCTTGGGAGAGTCAGGACCTGTAAAGACTACAGTATAATGAATTATAAAGCGATGAACCTGTCATGACCAAAGGGAATAATGCTGACTAACATTACTATTTTTACAGACACTGTTGATAGATTGGATAGCCTGTCTGGTTTGATAATAATATCATGAGTCACATTCACTATTCAGATGAAATGGCCTCAAAGGGCTATAATCACAACACACTGAACAGACAGCAATAGGCTATATGGGGTGTAGTCAGTGATTTACCTCCACTAATGACTTGGAATGAGCAGATGCTAAAACTAGGTGTGTTTAACTATGCTATGGCTGTCTAATAGGAATTGTTTTCGTTCAATCAAACATGAATTACAGCGGCCGTTTACTGTGTTCAAAATGTTTGTGCGTGTAAGATTGACAAGACTAAGACTGAGAGGATGAGCCACGTCGTCACCTAGACGCTTCACGTCACCCTAAAACAAAAGGTGGGTGACAGGAAAGAAAGGTGTGCATCCGTGAAGGTCTGCTGAGTTGAAGCTAAATCCCTCCCGTCCGACCGCATTCCCTGTGGTCAAAGGAATGCATTACATGCACAGGTGGGGTGAGTGACAGTTGTGAGCGCTGTCAGGACACAGTGTATTCCCATCTACTGTAAGTCAAAAAACTATGTGTGCGTAAACGGAAGAATGACAGCACTATTTTTCCATGTGTGATCGGGCCTGTGTCAACGTAAGATGCCTTTCGAGTGACAGACAACTATTCACAAAGCTTCAAATATTCAAGGTAAAAGAGGAGGAGAATGTAGCAGCAGGCTCAAAGGGATTTGGTCACCAGTCCATCGAGCTGCAGGTCCACTTCTTGTCCATTCTGTCTGTGTGTGTCTGTGGTGCGGTTGTAGGTGGGTGTAGAACAGATGGACATATTCTACCTAGACAGGGTGGGAAAATTGAATATATTTCTCTAGGAAGCGCAGCGTGTGGAGTCCTGGAAATTATTCTCGAGCTTCCTCCAGAAAACATTTGTACACTTCAAAGAAATCCCGGCCAATCGATTGCACCGACTTGATCCGTTTAAAACTGTTCTAATCTGTACAAGGCCAAAAAAAAAATGATGAAGAAACGTTCGCTTGGGCAGCATCCCCACTCAGTGAGCCATGAGGGAGCCGTGAGAGCCCACTCACAGTGACTCAACTGCTGTTTATCTCGTTGCGTGAGGCCGAGACGGCTAGTGTTCGCTAACAGGCCCAGAGGGACTGGCGTGTTCTCCGAAGTGTCCACTGCTGTGTCCACTGTTGTGTCTGGAGTCTGTACTCCAGGCCACCTGGACCCTACCTTCACACACACACACACACACACACACACACACAGGCACACACACACGCACGCGCACACACATATACACACACATATACACACACATACACACACACTCTCTCTCTTTTCCCCCAGCTGAGGCTGCACTTCCCAGTCTCCCTGCTGACTCTTCCTGGGAAATGTGAGAGGGAGCAGCTGCTCATAATGATAATACAAGCCTTGCAGAGGTTGGGCCTTCAACATGGGGGGTGGGTGGGGGGGGGCATCATGTAACACCCTCCTCTGTCGTCTCACATCCGAAGGAAATCCACATCCCCTCCCTCTCTGTGTATTCCAAAAATCACAATAATGAAAGGGCTGGAAATGACAATGTTTTGCTCTTTTGTGAATTATTCATTTTTAACCAGTAATTCAAAAATAGATAACCACTAACCTCACTGTCTTCGCTGACGCAACGCTCAGATGAGGATTTCATCAAAATGTGCACAATGCGATGGATGCGAGATATTGTTGTGAGGCTCTTCAAAAGAAGAATAATCTCCCACACATTTTCTATTTCTAGGTCAAAAATTCCCATGGGGTGCTGGAACGCAGAGGAAGTAAAACACACACACACACACACGCGCGCGCGCGCTCGCGCACGCACACGCAGGCACGCACACACACACTAACCATCGTGCACATGTACATGCTGGGGGAAAAGTGCCACACATGCACACTCATGCACACACACACACACACACACATGCACAAACACACACGTGGAGGTGCCAGAAATGCACCATATCAGTGTTTCCTTTGGTCTCAAAACAAATGCCTTCACATCATGTAGGTACAGCACAGAAAAGAGCCGACCCAGGGAACACTGATTTACCAGTAAGGTCAATGATATGAAGCTGATGCAAAACTACAAGAGCGGCATTTTTCCTTCGGCAGGACCGCCAGTTACCTGCGGTAGATGAAGCACGGCGTGTTGTTGAGCTTCCTGTCGGACTGGTACCTCCTGAAGTCCTCCCAGCCGTCCTTCAAGGCGGTCAGAGCCAGGATGACACAGATGGGGATTAGAGCGACCTCGGGCTCGAAGGCGTTCACCACGGGAACAAAGTTCAGAATAGCCAGGCCCACGAAGTAGATGTTGGCCAGGCGGTGGAACTGCTCGAAGAGGTTCATGGGGATGAAGAAGAGGAGCGAGTACTTGGTGGTTTTGATGGCGTTGCCGGGGAAGTAGCGGTTGGGTTGTTTCTTCTTCTCCAGGCCCTCGTAGGGCTGGTTGGACACCAAGGAGCGGAGGTCCCTCTCCCTCGCCCTCTGACCTCTCAGGGCATCCCGCAGCAGGCCCAGAGGGCTGCTCCACGTCATGGCTGCTCTTATTTTTTCTCTTCTCACCAGCCTTTCCTTCCCATCGTCTTTGATGTGCTCTGTTGCTCTCGGCGCTCTCTGTCTCTATGAGGTGACTATGAGAAAACACACTCTCCTAAGGCCCATGCTCTCCTGCAGTGATTGTCTATGTGTGTGTGTGTGTGAGGCCTAAAGCCAGTTTAAAGCATATGACAGCACACCTGCCCTGCCTCTAAGTCCGCCCCTTGCCTTGACAAATATGTTTTCGTAAGCGCTTTGCATTCCTTGTCGTGTAGATGTTCAAGTCTGACAGGGAGGGAAAATCAGGTAACTGATCACAATGGGAATGCTCCAGTGGCACAATTGATTTTAGGATCACTGTCAATAATCAGTTGGAAAGATCCTATCTAATTTTAACAGAATCACAGAGCCAGCAGCATTTCTGCTTTCATATTGCTGCTTTCTCTTGGAAACAGTCCTTCACATTGCAGAGTGATGAGTCAGTGAGCCAACCTGCGTAGTACAGTAGTGAGTGCTGTTATTAGTAGTTTACATGATGATGATGATGATGATGATGATGATGATGATGATGGCCTTGGCAAGAAAACAACAAACAACCAAAAACAATATATTGATGTATGTAATGTAAAGCCTTTTAAATGAGCTGACAGCCTATATTTGAAAGCAGGACATTGGTGCAGTGGGTCATAAGAAAATCTGAATTGACAACCCAACAGGGAGCGGGGCACAAGCTCTCCTTGGGGCAAACCTACGGTATATGAACAGCCTGCAGAGAGAGTGTGAACAAATACAGTCTGTGCTTACAGAGAGGGAATATATTTAGCACTCCATACTGGTTCAGATAGAGAATACAGTCCATGCAGCTTCAAGACAGCATGAAGATACTCTCACGCCATACTTGCTCCTAATAATACTTGTGACACTTTATTGATCGCTGTAGGAAATTTCTCCCCTCCTGTTAAAAAGCTTCTACATATCGATCATACCAGTTTGTACTTTGTGTAGTACAAGCTGGAGTAAATTAATTGTTTTGGACAGAAATCTTGTGGCTGGTTTTGGGTGTGTGTGTGTGTGTGTGTGTGTGTGTGTGTATGTGCGTGTGTGTGTGCGTATGTGTGGCTCTCATGTGTCATGGACTACAACAAAGCAGCTCCCTGCACAGATGGCATGCATGTAGGATGCCTTCCACTTCCTCATGTTGACATATGTTGTCTTTTCCAGAGCAGGCTGCCGAACCTGTTTAAACAGCCCATAATGACACAGAGTCAGTCATGTATGGCGCTCAGATTTAGACTCAGACGTCAGAAACATGTATAGTCATGGTACTGAATATGCACCTGTGAAAATGATTAGTATTTGATGAACAATATATTAAAACTCAGTCTTGCAGTGTTTCAAATGGAAATGTACATCTAGACGTTTTTAAAAAGGATGCAATGCTTTGCAAGTTAGTTACTAACACTCAGAAATACAAATTATTTCCCATTCTGTGCTTGGTAACAGCTGACAGTGGCGAGGTTGGTATCTCCTGGGCAGCACAGCATGTTTTTCCATCAGATACGTGTAGCAGGGGAGTGGCGTGACGTGTGTGTGTGCCAGACTCACCCTCTCACTGTCCCAGTCAGCTCTG
The DNA here is from genome assembly GCF_046629955.1 of Centroberyx affinis. Lineage (NCBI taxonomy): Eukaryota > Metazoa > Chordata > Actinopteri > Beryciformes > Berycidae > Centroberyx > Centroberyx affinis. Next base: position 99,784 of record NW_027279974.1, read on the forward strand.
GCTAGGCTTGGCTTGGCTGGCACACCGGCTGCACAGTGGCGCAGCTGTGAGTCCACATGACACACACAGACACACACACACACACACACACACACACACACACAGAGACACACAGAGACACAGACACACAGACACACAGAGAAACACAAAATACACATACACGCTCAGAAACAAAAGATGCACATGCACACGCATACACACACACACACACACACACACACACACACACTTTTCTGCAGAGCAAAGGTCTGTGCATCCCTAATTACTCCAGTGACACGGAAACATCACAAAGTGGAAAGCATCTGCCTTTTCCCTCTCTCTTACATCTCTAATGCCCTTTTTGAAAAGAGGCAGAGAGGGGGGTATAAGGGGCCAATTTAGCACAAACCATCTGTCTGCCATAGAGAGATAATACATCTGTTATACTGATGGGGAACAGTATAGAGGGGAGTGTACAGTTGATTTTTTTTACCTATGCATAGTGGAACCTGGAACAAGGGTACATGTCGCTTTGGATCAGTTTTTACACCACACTGTCTTTTTAGATTTTGTACCAAGGGTTTTTCTGCCGGAAACACCATTTTTGGCAAAAGGTTGTCATAATCAGACACTCACAAATACACACACACATGCACACACACAGGTGTCACGTGCAGTCCTGGGGTCTCTTCTACACTCTCCCTTTAAAAAACAGACATCAGCAATACTTATTAGAGGAGAAAATTAGCTATTTCCCTCAACATGACCAGTCTCCTTCTATTAGCCAAGACAGACACATTTCTTCAGCCTTGACATCCAGTTACATGTTGCCCTGCCCTCCATTTTGCTGAGTGCTTTTTATTTTTTTGCTTTTTAAGCCTCTGTACCTTGGCTCACAAACTTGACCCTATTCTATTGTATTCCGATCCATTCAGTTCAGTTACTTCTGTTTGTCACATTTACTTCTTCAGTGACAGTGACTGCCAGTAATTACTAGGCTATCTCATTACCTCCTATTGGTTCTACAAGTTCAAAGGGGCGCTATCAAACATTAACTGCACATTAGTCACAGTTATGACAAAATTCCCTTTTAAACATTAAATATTCAGCATTTTCCAACATTAAATATTTAAGAGCATCCGTTTATGTAACAGTGGTCAGGTCAGGCAGGGAATGGATGCTCTGATTGCAGAGAATGCAGAGTGAGGTCACGGCATGGATGGAAGGATCCCTCTCTCTTTTTTTTTCTTCTTCTCTTCCTGTCTTTTATGTAGCAGGCCCTCTGGCCCCTGGAGCCAGTGGGCCACTGTGTGTCCACAGAGTGCCTCCATATATCCGCGGCTCTCTGCCTTAATGTCCCCCGAGGCTGGGACTCAGCGCCCAGCCGAGCCCGCCTCGGCCCGGCCCGCCAGCCCCGCACCACCGCTGCCCCGCTCCGGCTCCTGCCTCCGCCTCCCCATCCATTATGCAGCGAATCGTCCCCAGCTGCAACCCTCACATCTCTTCTTTTTATTCACTCCTTCATTTGCTCGCTTGCTCGCCCACCGCCCCACTCTGTCGGGTTCGCTTGTTCACTCGCTCATTCACTCACTCAGTCACCCGTGAGCCCAACGTTCAGTAATCGTGATGAATGAGCGTGTATGGCTTCCAACAGACAAAGTTCACACGACAGCGCCACATAACACAAAACTTTCGCCCATGTATTCTGTTATTGAAGTGATAGGCTGAATCGAGTTTTAATTGAATTTAGATACATCTTCATAATTGCTGACAATCATTACACAAGATATTTACAAGTCATTATGAAATATTACAATTGGAATTTACAGGAACTTTGTACAAAATATGCCTGACTCCAATGCCTGGATACCGGGGTCCTTGTAAAGTCATTTCTGGAGAACAAAACATTGACCCAAAAGTGACTGATGGTGTCTGGAAGTGCTTTTGTTTCGGCAAGTAGATGCTTTTAGAGTCCATTAAAAAGAAAAAAAAAGAGAGAAAACTCCAAAAAGTACAGGGTCAGCAAAGTTGTGAATTGTGTTTTTTTTTTCTCAATTAACTTGTTTTTTTTCTTTTTAACTCAATGGAACATTTTACCTGTTATTCAACTGCAAAAACAACAATAGAGACCCATTTAAATAGAATAAATCCATAATATTTACACGTAATGTGAGTATTGATTTATAAAAATGACTCATCTCTTTTTCTTTAAACATGATTTATCTTTATCTACAATTTTCAAAACAGAAACCTAATCACAATGAAACGCATCATAGTTCTATCATTCAATTCTACTGATAATGATGATTGTGGATTACCATATTTATGCAGCAACTCTCATTGCAATGAAAGGGCTTAAACTCAACTCTATCAGCAATGTTTTTACACCCACTTAGGTCGTGTTAAAGCCGCTCTATGCCTTTGAAGCTCCTCACATGATGGCAAAAAGTACGCAGGAGTCAAGGGTTAAATGTTCTCTTTTAAAAAATAAAAAATAAAAAAAACATGAGCATGGTGAAATGGACTGGGTTCTGTCAGCACAACAGAAGCAAAACATAAACTTGGCCAAAGCGTCAGTGTCCGCAGTCCCACTCTTTCACAGGATACTATGGGACCTTCCACAACCAGACTAGCATCTGCATGTGACCCAAAAAAGAAAGCTTGCTCCGGTCAACACTGGCACCTAAGGACCCATAGGAATGTCGAGAGAAAAGAGCGCCTCCTGCTGACCGCCTGTTGTCGCCAACAGGAGCTCATCAAACCCCCCCCTCCTCCACTCAGGCGGCCTGAGCTAAGCCAAAGCTATGAGTATACAAGAGCTGCAAAATGGTTACTGGCACGCTTTTGCTAGACAGAATAACCTCAACTAGTAAAACTAAAATGCTTTGCGCTCCATCAACATGATTGAGATGCAAATAAAATCAAACATAAGCATGCTTTTAAAGGATGTTTTTGATATACAGTAATTATAGGAAAATAGTCTATCAAGGATGACTCCTTTAAAATCATCTATAAAGCTTTCCTGGATGCAGACAGCTCGGCTACGAAGTAAATAGATATACTAAACAAAACAAATCCTTAAAGTATATGCAAACACAAGCATAAATATTTGATCCACAGAGAGTAAGCTACAAATGACAAATATTAGTGATATATTGAAATTCTGGAACAGGCACCGTATCTGTCTTTTAAATCTCGCTCTTCTTTTAGAGTGTTTGTCAGTCGTTAAGGTGTTTCCCGATCCGAAAGAGTCACTGCTGACTGAAGTGTTGGGTGCTGCAGTCCTTCCAAAAGTCCTTGCATTCTCCTCACATTTTCTAAAATGAACCAGCAAAAAAAGTTGGTGCACTGTTTGTATCTCTCACTCTCACTCCCTCTCTCTCTCTCTCTCATCATCAACTCTCATCTCTCTTTCTCGACCCCTCTCATCTCCCCAAATCCCCCCTCCCCCTCTTTCCACGCCGGCCGCAAGCCGGCCGCCGACCGCCGTCTGGTTTAATGGACGTAGTAGAGCCAGTAGACCACGTTGAAGAAGGAGAAGACGGTGGGGAAGATCATCCTGGACCACTTGTCGATAGAGTTCACGTCGGACAGGTCTGGGATGTTCACCTTGAGCTGGGAGGCCCGTCTCCGTAGGCGCGACTTCTTCTGGGCGTGGCGCTCCAAAGCGCTGTGGCCATAGTTCTGGCGGGCCATGGCTGCCCGGCGGTACTGCAGCGTCGAGCTGTCGTAGGCCAGCATGGTGTTGCGGGGGTCGCCGGGCGCGCCCAGGCCCCGGGACAGATCCCCGGCGCCCCCCATCTCGTTCTTCATCTCCAAGGTGCTGAACAGGATGTTGTCGTCGGGCGTCATCTGTGTGAGGGCGGAGAAAGAGGCGGGGCCGTGAGAAGAAATGACTGCCAGAGGGAGATCTTAGGAGGCTTCTAAGTGCAAAACATGTCTATCAAAAGCTTATTCATTAAGTATAGCTATAATAATCATGAAGTTATTCACTACAAATACTAATGAGGTGCTAGAATGAGTCAAAATTGTGTTAATTACAGGGTATAGTATGTAGAAATTTTAAAGCAATTTTAAAGCACTATATTACTACATTATTGATCATCTGTCAGTCAATATCTGGGTGATAATACAAGCACAAAACTATGAAATCACATTCCTGTAAGAGCACAAAGCACTCCACAAACTAATTCTCATGGAGAAATCTTCATTGTCATCTCAGAATTTCAACCAAAGTGTGGTTAAAATTCTGTCTATTCACAAGACAAACCAAGTAAATAAAGAGAAACCAAAGGAAAAAATGTGAGAGGATAAGGTTGAGAGAAATAGCAAGGACTTTGCAAAGATGGAGGAGAGGTTAAAGGTTCAGGGCAGGTCAGGAAAGACGTTGTGGGAAGTGAATTCGGATCAACATTTCTTCATCCATAGCCTGACTTGTGAGGAAAACAACTCTATGATCCTTTCCTATCCTGCTGAAAATAAAACTTGTGGTGTCTGTTGCTTTTGTGCAACTTACTCTGAAGCAAAGCCACTTAGTTGGCACTACTCATCAAACTGCAAATGATGTCTCTTGTCTGTTAGGCTGGGCAATATAACCCTACCATCTAATTTTCTTTCAATTGCTTCACTTATTCTTTAGAGAGTTATCAATTGCCTGTGAGATTCAGTCTGTCTCAAACCAATATTGTCTTCAGAGTAGCTTAAAGTTACAGCCATTTTTCTTCTCTAGCCATATTTGCCATTTCCCATCAATTTAAATGTATAACCTGACTTGTGATTAGGTTACAGACTGCAGAAATCAAACTGCTAAGCCATGTTTGTCAGGAAAATGCATGAAGAGCAAACCAAGAGAGGGAAAAAACACAATGGTGGGAGTGATGATCAAAGTTGCCTTAAAAATCTATAGAAATCAAAGAAATGCACAAAAAACTACAGCATTTTCCTCTGATCTGGATTGATTCAGATTGATGACATTGTTAGTTTTGACTTTCAAAACCTCCAGTACCTTATTTCTTTGCTCGCCTAGTCCTAATGCGGCATCGTCCACAAAGATGGGATCCCACATCGAGTCATATGCGTCAATTTCCCTCTGTTTCATTCTGGCATACAGAGCATCATCTCTCTGAACTACATTTCCCACCAGCCACTGCAAGCATACAAAATCAGCACTGTTACTTAGGGGAAATCGCAGCTTGCCACACTCAGAAGGAAAGGGTGTTTTTTTTTGTTGCTGTTGCTGTTGCTCCTGCTAACTTTAGCAGCTGAATAAATTTTAAAGGGAAGGCTTTGGGACCACAGCCAGTGATTTGTCCAAGACGCCTTGCCCTTTGAGAGACACAGAAATAAGGAGATAAAGTATAAGCCAGTCATTCGTTGCTTCTGCATTCACTGTTTCAGATCCTAGTCTGATGAATAAAGTTGCGTTGTTTTTTTCATTGATACACAAGGCTAAACCAGTGAGACATGGAGAGCTAGAGCAGGAGTTAAGGGTGCTGGTAAAGGACATCAAGCATTGATCACAGCATCACATTGGCCTTGAGAGGAGAAGAAGTCATTGCCCCACAGCAACAAACACACACATTAACCAACAGCAACCAATAGTGTAAGAGAGGCATCCCGCGTACCTTGTTGGGGTCGGGTCTCAGCTTCTCGTTATTGGCAGTGGCGGCTTTCTCAGCTGCCTTCTTCTGTCGCTGGGGCCCCCGGCCGAAGAAGATATAGTTGACAAAGGCATACTCCAGCAGGGCCAGGAACACAAACACAAAGCAGCCCATCAGGTACATGTCAATAGCCTTCACATAGGGGATCTTAGGGAGCGTCTCTCGCAAGTGGGTGTTGATGGTGGTCATGGTCAGCACCGTAGTGATCCCTGGAGATCAGTGGAGTTACAAGTTTAGAGAGAAACCATCTAAAACACATTATCACCATCATGTATACATTCACACAACAAGCTCATCTGTGTCACATGAACTTGAAGAGGAGGTCATATTTAATTTTTGTCATCGGAGACGGCCTTGCATCAAAAGACTGACATCAGGTGCTCATCTTCAAAGGGAATGAATATGTATTTGATTGTGAACATAAGTGTTAGTAGATATGGCACATAATACAGTAGCCATTTAGCAAACAGACAGACCTGAAAGATGGTGAACCCATATGGACAAATAGATCCCTCGAAAACCACATGAGACTGCAACCCTGTGAGTGAGTGAGTGTGTGTGTGTGTGTGTGTGTGTGTGTGTGTGTGTGTGGGAACATGGATAATGGTGGGTTCTGGGTTTCTGTCCAATTACGTATCCAAATGGACAAGGAACAAACTGTAGGCTATATATAAAGCACAGCGTTACCACTCTAAACATCTGCTATTAGTCACAGCACGATTCACCTGCTTTTTTTGACATACACGCATTGTGTTTGATACATTAGTCATCTGCATGCACAATCTGCATTTGGTCAGATTCACACGTATTATAAATAACTCAGCAGCCAGCAGCGTCACTGTAGCATGTAGCCCTGTCTCTCATTGGCCACACTCACTCAGCCACATTTGCTTGCTTCTCTGTTCAGGCTGCTGATAGCAAGCAGATCTTTAAAATCACAAAACTCTCCTGTTTACAAGTGCTGTTTGGGGCTCAGTGTCCGACGCTCATGTGACCCGCTTCAGAAAACAAATGCTTTGTGACAAGACCGACACACAGAGAGCTCAAAGCCGTTTTTTTTTTTTCTGACGTTCTGACCTATCATTCCCAATTTTAGTACGAAGGGCATCTTTGTGGCGTCTCGTTTTGGCATTGTGCTTTTGCATCAGTTTTACGTCACGGTAGTTAAATGACATTGGTGTACAAATTTAATATTAAGGTGCATTTGAGTGACTGTCGGTGCCGTACGCTTGCCCTGATAGGCCGCGATTTAGCCATGATCTGGCTCTGATAAGCCAGGATCTCCGTCCAATGAGAGGCACCGATAGACAGACAGACAGGCAGAAAGAAAGACAGCATGCTTCAAGGTCGAGCTGTAGCGCTTTTCTCTCTTTGTATGAGTCATGCATATAGTCATCTCCGAACAACAGACATTTAGCTAGACAGCCTATCACGGAGCACTATCACTCACATGCTTACAGCTAATGAGAGAGAAAAGTAAATTCTGGGTAAGAGATGGAGAGCCAATCCCCCTGTCAAAGCAGAGACCAGGTTCATGAGACACACTGTCAATAAATCATCTGGTGTTAACCACCTGGAGGTCCGCACCAAAACCGCTGATGTTGTCTTGACAGTATGTGGGATTTAGTAGCAGTCATAATGCTGTGATGGAGCAAAATGTAAAGCATCTCTCAGTCACACAATGTACAGGTAATGGCTCTTTTTTCAGATTTTTTATCAATCAGATTTCCATTATTTCCCAGGATAACTGATCAGCAGTGAGGAGGCGATCCTACCCAGGGCCACTCTGGCAGCCGAGGCATCGTAGTTGATCCAGAAGGAGACCCAGGAGAGGATGGTGATCAGGATGGAAGGCATGTAGGTCTGCAGGATGAAGTAGCCAATGTTCCTCTTCAGCTTGAAGCTGAGGGACAGGCGGGGGTAGGAACCTGAAGGAGGTAGAGGGAGAGAGGAGATGGGATGGTAATAGATTTTCCTCAATGACGCCCACTCAAAGCTATATTTTCCTTGACACCAGAGAGCCTGCCATATCGGTCTCCAACACACGGGTGTCTTTTTGTGGATTTTAATGTTAAAAATAGGCATTACGGTCTTTACTTACACGTCCCTAATGCTAAAAATCGGTGGTTCAGCTGCCACAGATGGAAATCTGTTCCATGCAAAAGTCAGATGAACAAAGGCAAAATGAAGACAGATGTTCTGCTGCGGTACCTGTGGAGAAGACCACGTTCTTGGAGATGAGTTTGTAGTCGACGATAGAGAACTGGGGCAGCTCTATCCTGTCCACCCCGGACACCGCTCCGTCTCCACCTCGCCAGTAAAACTCAATATCATCTGTGGTGTAGCCATCTGCAGAGGGGGAAGGAGGGGGAGAGCCTGGAGACTTAGAGAGCAAACATCACTGGTGTAGCGGGAGAGACAGAGAACCACTACTATCATCCATTAATGGTATATAGGTAGCAGTAATGTTAAAATGTTTTAAAATTGATAAAATGATGTATGATTGATGAGTCACATGACCCCGGTCACCACAGTCTACAGTTTAAACACCTGTCATCTATCGACTGTTGATGAGCAAACCTGATGAAGGGTGGAGAAGTGTGTTATTTACTCCATTGTATTCTCATGCTGCTGTACAGATACTAAAGTGATAATCCACAAGATTCTTGTTTTTCTTGATTTTGGCGACACCTTTGGTGCTACTTGGTCATTGCTTTGGTGATTTGCACTCAGTGTAGACTTCTATTTCTTCTACCTTCTTATATTTATTCCAAACAAACCACTGTTGCTGCTGCTGTAAACATACATCACATCACTTCATGTGCAGCAGAGGATTTTTCCTGGGAAAGAGGGACTGCCTCATAGGTGTAAAGGACAGCAAATGTAAAAGCTTTCATGAATTGCCTACAAGTTGATTCACTATTGTATAGTATCAATCGGGGAAAAAGAGCAGCAAAACAGCCATTTATTTATATGAAAAAAGTTGTGGATTATTACTAAATAGTAATAATGAAGCTTTGAAGCTTTTCTGAAGCTTTTCAGTGTGTGGTGCAATACTTGAATCCACAGTACTGTATAAGTGTGCTGTAATGGATCAAGAAAAAAGAAACAATTCCAAAGCGTACAGTAGACAAGAATAATATGGAGAACAACATATCCTGCAGTTGCTGTCTGTATGTGTAACACATCTAACGTTATGGTCGAAGTGACACAGGCACGTATCCACTTTCTTTCTTTCTATGTATCAGTTTGGAAGCGTGTTTAGATTAGACAAGCGCGTGCCATTTTAAAGGTGCATGAGAACACTGTGAGCAGCGGAGGTTTTGAGCCGGATGCATCCGGTCGGTGCACATGGATGGAACCCGCAGCAGCCAGGGGGACGCTTCTGCTGCCGAGCGTCTGTCTCTGTCATGTACAGCATCACAGGCAAACAGCAAGCAGGCATCTCCCCGCTCCGAGTTCTACTTTGTCTGCCTCGTACTCATAATAAGAGGCAGCGACCTATTTAGATGCAATGAATAATTAAACTCCGAGGCTTTGATTTCTAAAAAATTAAGACATAATTCCTCCTTCCTCTGGCGCCGACATCCAGGTGAGGGTGGAACTGGTGGAGGTGGTGGTGGGTTATCACTGGTTGGGCAGGTGCCTAACTTCATCTAACAAGGCTTCCGTCTCTGATGTGGGTTTACGGATGTATGTTTTGCATAATTAAACTGTTGTATTTCTAGCCGGGATGGAATAAAATGGCGTGGAGGGAGATCAGTTCAACTCAAATCACACAGTAAAAGGAGCTACTGATAATAAACGCATCAAACCCCAGCTGTGGTACATAATGTGGCGAATGAGAGCATTGAAAATGTACATCAGCAAATACAGTAGCTCCCGCTCCACAGCAGCTACTGTCTGCATTATCATCCCAGGCTTGTGCAACCCGGCATCACCCCAATTAGCCAGCCACAGTCCACCATGCTGCCGTTTTGATGTGCAGCTCAGTTCAGTTCTGATCAGCCGCGAAGGGCCGGGATCAGGGAGGGGGGGGGGGGTAGTATGTGTGTGTGTGGGGGGTGGGGTGGGGGATGGAGGGGAGGAAGAAAGGAAGGACGGAAGGAAGGAAGGAAGGAAGGAAAAGAGGAAGAGGGAGGGCTTCATGGCCTCTACGTTGCTGGTCACTCAGTTTGCATCAAGTCCATTAGTTCTGGGCCATTATTTCTGTCTCAAACGCTGTACATTTTTTGGACAGAAGTCTGTCAACCTATTACATCACCGCACTCATCCAGGGACGTGGCTGTTATGTGAGTCCCAAGAGAGAGATGAAGTGAGAGAAAGATGGAGAGAGAGAGAGAGGGAGAGAGAGAGTACTACTATAATACTTACAGATGTGGACATACGTGGGTGTGTATTTGCATGTGTATGTATGCATTAGGTCTGTGTGGTGGGGTGGGGTAGAAATCAATTATTGCTTAGTGAGACCATTGGCCTGAGCCGCAGTAGTGAGCTGCTGATGTATCCTGGGATCTCGGGTTTTAAGACTTGTGTCTGTTAAAAATGCATCAAGTTTATCAAGGGAAGTGAGAGTTCTCTGGGCTCATTAGTCTGAATAAAATAGCATGCGCTGGCATGAAGCGATTCCAACGTTAAAACCGTCGCCAGTTAATCCATATGAGAGCAGATACTGCCTGGTGATCAAAACTGGAGCCTGTGTGAGCTGTGTGTGTGTGTGTGTGATTGTGTGTGTGTGTGTGTGTGTGTGTGTGTGTGTGTGTGTGTGTGCGAGTGAGTGTGCATTTTGTGTATATGCCTGAGAGAGGAGAGGAGAAAAAAAAGAGTATGAGTGATGGAGAGAGAGATAAAAAGGCTGGGAGAAAAAAGAGAGGAGGGAGAGAGGATGAGACAGTGCAAAGAAAGAAGATGAGAGAGGGATACTGAAAGAGAGAGAGAGACAGAGAGAGACAGACAGAGAGAGAGACAGAGAGAAAGAGAGAGCAAGAGAGAGAGAGAGAGCAAGAGAGAGAGAGAGAGAGAGAGAGAGAGAGAGAGAGAGAGAGAGATGGTAAGCACAATGGGAGAGGACCAAAGAGAGGCTGTTCTGACCCACACTGTTTTTGTGCTGCTTAACGCTGCTGGCAACAGTGTGATCAAACCCAGGAAGACTGAGCCCTACACCACATCCCAGCCCCATAATCCATGTCTCCGGGGAACCAGATAAAACACGGAGAGGACCTCGTCTTTCTCTCTCATGTTTTTCCACTCTCCCTCTCTCTCCCTCTCCCTCTCTCTCCCTCTCTCCCTCTCTCTCTCCCTAGCCGACTCAAGAACGCCGCATTACGTACAATTACGCACTCCACGCAAAATAAGCTCATTGTGCTGTATAACCAGGGAGGCAGTTTTGAGAGGATTCTGCATGTTACATCTACTATCAACACACTCCTGAAACACTGGACCTAATCAAGCTGCTCAACGCCTTGGGAAGCTACTGGAATTTGAGTTGAATTAATTAGGGTGGATGTTATCAGTCACCGAGCCATTAGTGATGTTCCTCTTTTTGATGCGTATCTCTCGATTTCTCATCAGCCTTTCTCAGCATTTTACATGCAATCTTATCGAGTTCTACCTTGCCGCCACTGGGCGGACTGTGTCAAACCCAGCACCAGATTTCAGAGCGGCGTACGTGGGATCTATTTAATTCTACATCTACATGTGGGCGTGTGAGCTCATGGTGGGGGAGAGAGCTGGTTGTCAGGGACGACGGTACTTACAGCTTTCGATCTCCAGGGTGCAGTTTTGCTCATCTAGAGGGTAGCGGCGCAGGTCCATCATGCAGGCTGCCGTTGTGGTGATCCTACACACAGAGTGGGAGGGAAAAATATGGGATTCACCACAGACCCAGCTGAGCAAAACTCAGCAAAGCAGTCCGTCTCATTTGACCTTCATTACTGAGTATGATATACACATCAAAGCAGGATGATGACAAATCCATTGTGGCTCAGGAGGAGTGCCTGGCGTCAAGCCATTCCGCAGAAAACACCAGGTTTAAAATGTAAAAGGAAAATTAATCCACACTAATTTTAAGACCAAAATAAACTCATAATCAAATATTGCTTGCCAAATCTGAACATATCACTATTAAAAGTTTATTGTAGTAATTTTCATAAAGACTAGGTTTAAAAAGTAAAATAAAAAAATGAAACAATTAAAATGATAGGCCAATCCTTTCCAAACTCTCATGTCACACACCCCCCCCCCCCCTCCACACACACACACACACACACACACACACACACACTGCACCCTCCACTGGGTCCAAGTTACTGCATGCAACCCCGGTGCTGGCCTACAAAGCAACTAAAAAAAATACCCACCTACCCTCAGGCCACAGTTCAGCCTGTAGCCCAGTCTGAGACCCGTCCTCTGCAGCTAATCAAGCTATTGGTTTACCAGGTCAAAAGTCTTTCTTCTCTTTGCCCTCCATGGTGGTGATAGTAGACACCTCCACCCCACCCCCCACCACACATACACACACACACACACACACACACACACACCCCACAACACCATGCCCGAAGATGCCCAAAGTTCCTCCTCTATCCAAACCAGACTGTTTCTTAGTGTAATTCAGGTTTGCAACATGTTAAAGATTTGATGGGAGGGGTGCGGAGGGGCAGATTGTTCAAAAATCTGATGGTTTTACTAGTTAAAATGTATATTCATGCCTACTAGTGCATCATGAGCTCAACATGAAAGATGCTGTGTTTTCCAGGAAGTAAAAGTAATGGGGGTTCATTTCATGGGGACTTTAAGGTTTTATTATTTACCATTACTATTTGTTTTTTCTATTGTACCATATGCAGATAACACAAGAACAGGGTTTAACTTCTGTCCACAGAATCCTGTAAGAAAGAGTCCTTGCGTGTAAGCCACCCATATCCAGCGGGTTCACTCAGAGCGACATAGTTCCTGCTGCACACACGACAAGTTGGCCAGAGCCGAGACGGCCTGGCACCCGTGCCAAACCCCCAAGGCTCTCTAAGAGAGGCTGGACACACAACTGATGAATGTGACGACAGCCACTAAATCTACTGTCCTAGTCTTGTAAGGAAACCCACAAACACACACACACACACACACAGACACACACAGACACACGCTGATTGATATAAAACATGATAGCATCATGCAACCATTAACAATAATGGCAGCCTGTGGGAGAATTCCCTGTATAGATTGAAGTATCAGTCGTGACCTTGGATTTCCCTTGTCGTAGCTGGTTAATATCAATTTATTTAGTGGGCTTTAGCGTCCATTCATGCATGACATGGATGTGAAAATGATCTGTCAATACCCAGATCTGGACAAAGTAGTAGTAGTGAATAGTGTAAATAATAAAAACACAAGCAGGCCTTCATTTTATCTTGCAAGTGTTTGTTTTTTTATTCTGTTTAACTGCCAGACTAGATAAATGAACTTTGAGCAGTACAAATATTAGAAACTGTTTCCAAATTTTGCCCAGGCTGATCAATAAGAATCAACTATGGCTGGGTTGCCATGGGGCAGATTAATAGCAGTAAACCTAAATCACAATATCTTTCGTCTCATAGCTTCGCCATAAGTACAAACTAATCTTGAAGAGTGCTTTGTCTTTAATAATTAAGAGCACAAGTTAATTTGAAATCCTTCCACATAAGACTTGCAGCTCCCCTGGGCCCAGCCTGGCAAGTTTGGGATTTCATTTTTTGAGACGTAGAGACACACAATCTCTCTCTCTCTCTCTCTCTCTCTCCCTCTCTCTCTCTCTCTCTCTCTCTCCTTTTTCTTGCTCTCTGGGCTCTTACGTAAGAGCCAGTTAGCAGGGCCACGGTGCACTGGGGGATTAACACAGGAGTCTTACTGCTGTCCTAGTTTACCCCTCCATGGCCACAACTTACTGGGATGTTGTGCTGTCCAGCCAGCCAGTCAGTCAGTCACTCACCATCACTACCATCACCACCACTAAATCATCACAGTGGCAGAGGAAGCACAGGGGAAAAGTGGAAATGAGGCCAAAATGGCAGGGGTAAAAATAACAGCCTATTTATAGCCCACCTACATCATCAGCAGAAGTCTCGAAGCTTTTTTGTCTGAGGAGAGACGGCGCATCACTGATCGAGAGCTGCTTTTGCATCGCGTTTGCATGTCCGAAATGCAGTCCACAGTGGAAACTAATGCAGATTAATAAACAGCAAATGGCCAAGGAAGGAGGAGAGACAGATGAAGTCCTCCCTGGCAGAGTTCCCTCCCTCTCCTCCTCCTCCTCTCCGTTGCAGGGAGAGTGTGTTGTGGACCGTTGCAGCAGCGATCACGAACCATAGGCTTGTTTGCTCTTCATCAACATCAGGCCGGTCCCTCTCTCATCACAACCTGCCGGAGGAGAGGCCACGTTCCACCAGATCACGCAGATTCAAACACGCTACGCTTGCTCTGTGTCGGAGCTAATAGGACATGGAGGGCTAAAAAAGGCTGTTTTGTTTTTTCCCCCTGCATGTTCCCTCACAGTTCAGCCCGGGCTGTGTGTGGACCCCCTAAGGCAGCCTGTGCACCTTTTTTTTTTTTCCTCCAAATGACCTTGTTTACGGACGTAACACAACCACCATGAATTCTCAGACAGAATCTCATTTCGAGGGAGCGCTACAGTAGAGACCTGACAAAAATACAAATGCAGAGGAAGAAATCCAATTGTTGCAAGCCGGTCTCAAACCTGTGTCAGCTTTAATTGAACTGGCACACACAGCAAAATTATTAAGAAATAATTTCACAAAATTGCGAACCATACATCTCAGTATACTGTGTGAAGTCTTGAATTACATGTTGTGTATGGAAGTTGGAAAAGAAATTAAGATGGAGATGCTACCTCCATTTTGGATAGAGAGCCCATGTTGAGCTGAGGAAACATGGCACGCCTGATCAGTTCTCCCTGCCCAGGCACTGTTGCCAAATCTGAAAATAAAATGTCTGCATTGGCTCTACAAGGGGGGGTCATATGTGTGTGAGTGCTTTAGCTAAAACATGCCAAATAATAGCAGTGGCTTCTCCATTTCAAATTACAGCCAACATGTCAACGCTCTCACCCGAACACACATACTGTCATGTCAGATAACGCAAACATCGCCCCGCCTGTTCATCGATTTGAGACACAGATAGATAACTTTGAAGGCTATGCTAAGCCTGTATTGGCGGTATTGACAGAAAAAAAGGGTTATTCAAATCCCTCTCTTCCTCCACTCAGCAGCTTTCTCCTCCTGGCCATGCGATGTCATCTATTGAGCTGTGGAGTGGAGCACTCCTCGCCCTGACAAAGGAGGACGTCAGTCTCCATAGCACAAGGATGTGTCCTCGCACAAAAGGAGTTACAATATTCAGAGAGATAGAGGGAGAGAGAGAGAGAGAGAGAAAGAGAGAAAGAGAGAGGGAGGGAGGGAGGGGGAGAGAGAGAACGTAGGAAGGAAGGAGAATTCTAGCAATTTCTCCATTTTGAATGAAGTCTGACCTTCAGCCAGCATATGGATGTCTCTCGCTCTCTCTTTCCCATTCTCTTTCTTTCTCAATCTCTCTCTGAATTTTGAGCAATATGTATCAGGAGTCCTGAGTATGCTGTGGACGTTTTGGGGTCTTTTCTCTTCCCTGATAAAATAAAAGGCTGAGTGGAGGCTGTGTATTCTGAAATATGTTTTTAGTGTGTGTGTATGTGTGTGTGTGTGTGTGTGTGTGTGTGTGTATGTATGCGTCTCCTCGCTGCCTGGGCGGTATTCGTGTTATTGGCTGAGCCTTTTCAGGGGCTGGGTAATTAGATCAGACTGCTTCTCCCTGAGAGTCAAACTGAGCTCTAAAGTGACAGTTGGGAGCGCTGTTGTAATTTTCTGCTCCTCCTGGTAATTGAAGACCAGGATTTGGCAGGATTGGGATGCACTATATCCAGGGAATAGGGAGTAAACAACACCCCCACCCCTCCTCCTCCTCCGCATGCACCCCAAAAATAACACCCGCCTACTCACACACACACCCCTCCCACACACACACACACATACAGACACACATAGACAGAGACACAGATCACACACACACACACAGGTCTAACACTGCTCTCTGAATTTAGCAAATACCTCTTTGTGCAAACTAAACAACATTGTAATCTATTGGTGTTCCCCAGGTACGATGTTAGTTACAGTAATTTCAGTTAGTTCAGCACAAATCCATATTCACCTTTGGGGCCAATAGTAGCAGGAACTATGTTTGCTTTTCCCCCTCATTATGCAAGGATTATGCGAGGCAACATGATATAATATCTTATAGCAGAAAATCTGAAAGGAATATGATTTTTTATATGTAACCTTAACACTAGAAAGGCCACTGTTTCTTTGACGTCATGACTTTAAGGAGGTAAATATGATTAGAGCTAGTATTTTCTTGTGTAATTATGAAGATCTAACACACTGTACAGAAAGTCATGGAGGGCATTTTGAAAGCTGAGATATTTCAAAGCTAAAATTCGAAACAGCTGTCAACTGACAGCGGCTTGGCCTTTCTGTTGTTGAAAGAGCTTCACAGTGGTCTACACTAATTAAAGTTAAAACTGCATTTATCATACTGCATTTTATGTACAAGAGGAAATGTGCGCTACTTGAGAATGAGCAGTAAACACAGACACACACTCTGACAGGATGCAGGGAGTGTGTTCGGTGTGTCTTGCTTTTCTTCCCTGGCCTGTTTTCCTATTGAAGACTGTGCAGCTCCGCTCAGTTAGCCATCTTCTCCCATCCGCTGAGCCCTGCTGTTGCAACCAGCCGGCCCGTCTCTACAGGTATGTGTCAGTGTGCTCTGAGCACACAGGCATCTGGCCAGGCTGACTCTGACAGCAGCTTGTGTCTGGACTTACTAGCATCAAATAAAACCTGGACCAAACCCACAAACCAAATAATAGAGGAGCCGGGAGGCACCAGCACTGACAAGGACAAGGTATCTGAGGTAACAACCACATCTCTCTGCTGCACGCATACCCTCAAATTTACCACAGCCCGCTCCTCTCCTCCATTCTTTTTCCGTTGTTATGCAAAAACATGTGTTGGGCTTATATAATTGCGTCAGAGCGTTGTAAATTACATTTATTGATTTCTGTAACAAAATATAGCGATGAAATATCTGGTGCAGTGCAGATACTTAAATTTTTTAAGCAGTCTTCGCACAAGAGGGGCATCTCAGCCGAGAGAGAGAGAATGAATGAATGCTGCAATGTTAACGTCTTGAATTAGCAACAATAATCTCATCTTTTAAATGAAGGACACTAATCTGAGATCATTTGCAAAAGCGTCACACACATATGGAGAGCAGGCTACAGATCAGAGGAGGCAGCAGGCAGCAGCGGCCAGCAGCAGCACCAAAATGATGGACAGAATATGCTAGCCTGTGCAATCAAATACGCAGCAGCAATACAAATACAGATTTTGTGTTTGTATTGAACTGCTACATTATTGATTATGATTTATCAATTATGGATGACAATCTTCTCAAAGGCATCAGAGACCAACACCACAAAGAGATGTTTTCTAGATGGGTAGAACCAGCCTGCACAATCAGATACATTTCCTCTGTTTGTACCGCTCTGCTCCATTATTGAGTACAACCAATCAATTATTGATATTGATAATCATCAGGGGCTGAAAGGCTAAAAAGCGTGGAACTCCTGCAACACAGATGTTAAATTTGCCATGCTTCATGCTGACCCAAAATGGATGAGGATGAGAACAATGAAGGGCCATATTTGTTCGGACTCTAAATGAAAGGTCATTAAAACGGCTTAATCAAATACAATGCATCAGATATAACCACATTATTACATTATGGATCAAGATCAATCCACTGGTGTTAATAGCCATGAGATGCTGGGAAGGGCAGCTGTAAATGGCTTACCTGAGTCCATAAAGTACTGTTCCATCAGGGTGGAGACGGATCATTCTGTTCTTCACTGTGACGCCGTGAACGAAGGACTTCTTGTCATTGAGAAAGTAGGTGTCTGGGACCCACAGCTGGTCCGCCACTCGATTATCCAGAGTCAGATTGAGGGCAATCTCAGAGTAGGACAGACGCTTGTCCCGCCATGCTTGCTGGAAGTACATAGTCAGAGTGTAGTCCTGGAGGACAGACAGAAGGACGGGGGAAGTCAATTTAGTGAATCCAGACATGTGCGAGGCTTCAAAGCCAACCTCACACTGAGAATCAATAATGCACAACTTCATCTGATCCTCATAACCCCACATAGCCAGAAAACCCAGAGTTTCTAACAAAATCCACTGACTGTGTCTTTCAGGTGGTACCATAAAGCGTGTAATTGCAGAATGTGTTTTCGTTTATATTTCACCAGCCTTCTCAACTGTGAAACATATGCGGCGCCAGGTCGAACAACCGCCACGCACGTTATGTCCTCCTGCGCTGACATGTGAATCTGACCAGAGCTCCACAGATGTGTCGCAGCATGTTGTATAGGCTATGCATAGTTAGAAGGTCAGCCAAAAGGTTGTCAGTGGTCCGAAAGGCCATGGCCTATACTAGGGGCCATGGTGGCCGGGGTAGGGGGGGCTAATATTCAGCTATCCTTACTTAATTTTGAGACCATAACCAGAGGGAAACTTTCTCAGCTGGCTGACTATTGTCTCATGCTAAAAATATCTGCTTCCACTCGAATGAAGCCACTTTCTGCTTTATAGGGACAATACTCTCTCTACTACAAAAGCCCAGCAGACCGCTCCAGCTGGGGCTCCCTCTGCCTCTGCCTCTGCCTCGCTCTCTCGCTCTCTTTTTCTAATTCTGCCATTAAGTAATAAATAACCACAACTATTTTGTTTCCAGAGCTTATAACAAAGTTTCCCAGGTTTAACCTCAGCAATGCAAGCTGTCGTCTCCGTACAAATCCATGCATCTATATAGTGTGTACCTACACATGCTTACACTGACAGATTTACCAATATACTGTACCTACTCTCTCTCTCTCTCTGCTTCTCACTCTAAAAAAAAAAAAAGACATACACCCACACACCCACAGTAAAACACAGCACTGCGGTTGGATCTGTTCTGTTACAGTGTATTGCAGTACGATCGATGAGTGGGAAAACAAATTATAATATACAGCCCATGAAACGAGGCCCTTGAGCTTTACTCATGACAGCAATCATCATTACTTATCATTGTGTTTCTATTTTTCCGAGCCAGTTCCCACCTCTTTTTCATCGCATATTGGTGTGGCATTGCAAAACAATTGCCACTTCACTCCTAAACTCCTTTTCATTCATTGCACACAGTGTGCGTAACCAAAACGTTGCATAGAAAGGGCATCTAAAAATACACAAGCTCCTGCCATGTTGACTTTTTTTTTTTGGGAGCGAAAAGTCAAGTGAGGACAACTACTTCCTTATCCTGTTTTACAAGAGTTCCCATTGAACCTCTCTCTCTCGCTCACTCTCCCTCTGTCTCATTATCAGGGTGTCGATCGGATATCTCTATCACCCTTGGGAGTTTCAGCTGGTGCCGTGAGGCTGAGTATATATCACCCACTATGGCAGCATCTACTGTAATGCATCCCTGTGTTAAGTAGCCTCCTATCTCATTCAGCCATCCCAGGCCCATATAGATAAAGGACTTTAGAAACATGAAATGCTAGAATTGGCTGAGAGAATAATGTTGTGAGCAGGAGCGAACCCTCATTCTGACTAAATTAGAAAATGGAAACAAACGATATCAACTTGAACCCTGTGGCAACAGTCTGAGCAACATGATCGGTTTGAGGCAGAAATGATTTATTTCGTCAATATGGCGGCACGGACTTTACAGCAACAATCTCCCTGTCTTTATTTTTCTCTCCTGAGCAGCAATTTGCTCTTCACTGTTGTTTCAGATAAGCTGAGTGAAACAGCCTTTGACGTTTCGCCGGATATGGTAACAAGGTCATGAATGTGTAGGGTGTGTGAGCGTGTCTGGCTGTTTTCATGTGTCTGCTGTCTGCAAACAGTCATGTGTACGCACACATTTTTGACCCAGCGGGAAAAAACAGGCAGTTTGTGGGAGGTAGGGTGTTTTTTCCATAGATTATTGATGTTTGTATTCATAGCTTTAAAATTGTATATTACATAAAAGGGGTGCACAAATGATTTTGTTTGGATTATTAGTTATTGAATAAAAAACTACACTTTGATGTGATGTGGGTCTCTTGTAAAATTAAATTAGCCCGGGTTCAAGGTGTCACATTTATGTGTGTGTGTGTGTGTGTGTGTGTGTGCAGTGCCTAGGTGTGTATGTTTGGGGGTTTAAGAGTATAGAGACGCACAGCAACAGCACAGGGAACACCTGGGCCTGGAAGTTGCCTCCTGGCTGTGCTGTAAAATGGCAGCGTAATTACGGCCTCACAGATGGTGCTGTTTACCTCCGTTCTGACATCACTTGAGCTTAGAGAGGGACACAAAATACCGCTGCCTTCCATCTCTCTCAATACCGTCCAAGGCCGCAGACTTATTTACAAGAAATCAAAATCGCAGCATTGACTACTGCCATTTCCATATTACAAGACACTGCATTGTTTTGTATTTTCACAATGGGGAAAGGTGTTGGAGTTATTCTGGAGTTGTGGAGAAACCTTGGACAGCAAATCATGTTGCATGTTGGAGAAAATCTTAAATTATATTCAGACCGAGCAAATCCTAAGTATGAGCATCTAATTTTTCCCCAGATTTTTGGCCCATTTTTCCAACTGTTGAAAAATAAATTATGTAGAAAATGGTTTATCTGAATATTCATATTCAGCAAAAAAAAAAAAAAAAAACACAAATGTTTTTTTTTTTATTCTCTCTCTACTAACACAATGCAACCCCCCACCCTACTCCACAAAAATCACATAGAAATTCAATCAATCGGTGTGTTTCTTCACACACTCCATCAGTATTACATCACCGTGGAAAGCAGACTAATGTAGGTTGAGGAGTTTCGCTTTATTTAATATTTTCTCCCCCGGACTAAAAATAATTTCTGAGTAATAATCAAGTCATTTAATGTGTTGTTATCCGTGGAGACCAACGCTGTGTCTCCTCCTCCACACACACAGTCACACAAAAGACGGACTGTAGAGAGGAAAAGAGAGAGAAAGAGAGGCAGGTAAAGAGGACAATGCAGCATGCAGTGTCCAAAATGCTACATGTAACTGAGAGACTTAACATCCAGTGCTGGAGTGCCAGTCTACAACACGACCTTCAGTCCCCTTGTCACAAGTACTCCTCAGAAGCACCATTAACATCACACAGACAGCCCACTGAGCATCAGTGAGGGAGACATCTTGTAGAAAGCACCAACATTAAAAAAAACGCATGACAGCACTGAATATATAAATGGGATGAAGATACAAACAAGGCCTGGCTAACTAAAAAAACATCAAGGCTGGTTGCACAGTGACAGGCCCGCTACAGATATCTTTCTGGGCTAACAAACCCCCATTAAGAATCTGACAGAATGACAAGAAGTACATTTGTGTTTCCCTGAGAAATCTGACAGGCTATGGTTGTTACAAGACCTCTATTACAACCACATCAGCTGTCACAACCAACATGGGAGGGAGCTGCCAACAGATGAGGATATACTGTACTTAACGCAATGGACACTGCTTGTTACATACAGCTGGATTTTTAAAATAAAAGTAGCATTAATGCGTAAATAAACGTAATTATATGCTGATAATGAAACTGGCTCACTGGTGCATGAATGTTTATTAGCCTTTCATACTGATGCTGTTACTTCCAATAGCAGTACAACATATCATATACTGATAAATGGTGAAACATGTAGACTAGCCATGAACAACTCCCATCAGATGCTGGTATGAAGATGCGTGCTGTTCCCTGTCCTCTCAGCTGCATTACAGCCTATAGGACTGGATAGACGTCCACCATATTGCTAATGCTTTCATCTGTCATGTCCTGTCACAGAGCGCTCGTCCAGAAGCAGGGTGGTAGAATCCGCTGATAATAACGAAGATGATTGGAGCCCGCGTGCCTCGTCTATCAACAGACCCGAGTCTCTTATGAGAGGAACCTCCAGTCACATGTGAAATGTAAAAAAGCATCTACAGCGCGTGGCTATGAGGGGACGACTTGGCGTCCGGGGCGATAAGGAGCGAGTCTGGCTTGTAGACGCCACAGCCGCTTGTCCCTTTGCTTCCCCTTTGTCAGCTAAAGGAGACGCCAAGGCACATCAACTGGTCAAGCTACATCTACTCATTTGTTGTGCTTACAGTGGCTGGTTAACACGCCTCAAATTAAATATTAGGGGTCAAGGGGGAGTTGGTGCATTCTGAATGAGTTGCTGGCCATACACATCCTGGGGGATGTGACAACATGGACGCTGTTATGACTCCCTTACCAATGGGTCATTTTTCAGCTACTTAGTTTCAATATAGAAAGTGCCTGACAGAGCCATTAGGGGAGTCATCACCACATTAAAGGCTTTTAATGGAGCTGGATAACTTACTCCCTGTTTTAAGACACACAGCTTTTTTGTTCCCTGCACTGGACATAATGGAGGAATATTACCACCAATTTGAACTTGGCATAGCATCACTCTTGCAGTTTCCATAGGGACTACGCCAGGCTAATTGTTCAGAATTAAAGCGAATGATAAAGCAGCCGACTAAAAAAAGACTTTCTCATTATTTTAAATTTGATGGATGAATAAACTGATGCTTTAGGAATTTTAATAAAAATATATTCGCATCAGAAATGTATTTCACAAAACTGCTATGTAATTTACACAATAAAAAAGCAAATAAATTAAGATATGCCAGCAAAAACACGCAACTTAACGACACATGCATTTGCTCTAACAATGGAGTCTAACCCACCGTCTAACCATTTAAAAAATGACACCAACTGACTAAAATAAAACCAGGAATTTAAAACCTTGTTTGACTTTTAGATATAGTCGTGTTTTTTAAAGCTCATCTCAGCCTGATGTTGCTTAATCTACAGAGGTACGCAACTCCACAGATTAATTATAATATGTGGAAAAAAATACTACTGTTTATGTTAGGAGTATCTTCAACTGGAAGCCATCCAGCTTGTTTAAATTGAAGGTGCCCAGTATGTGTCTAAGTGGACACATGGAGCATATCTAATCACATTGTTCTGGGAAACCTGCAGTCGTGTCTTGAGCTTTAGGGGAAGCCCAGGCAGAGCAAGCAAAATCAAAGTGCCACTGGATTAACAAAGAGACAAAAGGTCTCTTAACTCCAAATGAATTAAGAGACTAAACATGGTGACTATATCTGTATAAAAAAATAAGCTTTGTTGCAGTTTTGAATAATATTTCCACAGCAACCTCCTCTAAAGATACAGACTGATGATTAGACACACAAAGATAAGACAGGATGAGAATTATAGAACATTTCAAACACTATAGTTAGAAACATTCATGAAAATAACTAGTAACATAAGCCATGCATGGTGAAAGGCAAAATATAAAAAAAAAAAAAAAAAATCACATTTGGGGTTTCTTGTCTGGGGAACTTCAAAGACAGAACAACCTTCACCTGGGTTATAAATGTTAAAAAACCTTGAAATGAAAAAGTCCCTAGAAAAAGGGCCTGATTTGCTTTCCTTGACTTCCCTAGATCCACCAAAAAAAGGCTGTGTTGTCATAGCAACAATGAGTAAAAATAACATGAGCTTATTTTCCACAAGCTGAAAATAAAATGGAACAGGATCGGTTTGGACAAACAAGATCAAAATGGTTGCTAATTCACAGACACAAAATACTGCATTTACACATGGACCTAATGTAAGGCCCGGGCGTTCCCTCTGGTCATCAGCTCCCATTATCTGATGGCCAGATCCCTTACTCATGTAAAGAAATGAATGCTTGTCAGGATAATGATCGTAATAAAGGGAGCGTTCACGCCCCACTAATTCCTCCGTCCCAGAAGCCACCACAGCTGGTTTGTTTAAATCTTTTAATTCACAGCCAGCTAATTAACATTCACAGAAGAGTATTATAGTACAGGCAGTGCCTCTTAACAACCACCAACCTCAGGTATTTTACATGTAATTAACGAGCAGAATGAAGAAAGGACGAGGAGCGAAAATACTCATTTGCCTCCCTCCTTATTCCAGTCTCAATATCCACTTTGCATGCATCCCTATACTCCACATATGCATAGTGTGCTGAAGATGTTGTGATGCAGTATCATTGCATCCCTGAGACAACAGACCCAACTTCTATTTAATCAGCTGCACTGGCTGTGTGCAGAATAGTTCTTAATGCACCGTAACGTGGGTTCGGTCCCTGGATCTGTGATTTCAGCAAAAACAAACAGCATTATGCAAATGGAACTTCAACTACTAAGTGAGAGAAATGAGTGATGGATCAAGACTTGGGGGAAAAGATGGCAGCATTGAACAGAGAGAAAGAGAGAGGGGGGACTCTTGGCCATGATATCATATCTGTGCCATATTTTGCTCTGACCCCAGTGAGTCAACGCAGCCCACCCAGGCTGGATGTGTGGTCGCACCTCGGACTCAGAGGAGACTTTCCCTCTCAAAATAGCACATTTATAATGTCATGCAGGCAAGACTGCAACCATGGTGCTGGCTGACCTGCAGATTTTTATTGCCCAACAACATGACTGACCTTTGTGCCTCTACAGGCCATCTTTGGTGAGCGGGCGAGGGGCGGCCTTGTGGATCACACAGGAACGGACACTGGCATTATGAACACACACAAAAAAGAAAAACAACTGGCACACACATGTGCATCGCCCTCAAACATGCGTACATTACATAGACACCGAAAAGCACAAACTGGCCTCCACAAAACCCATCGCCTCCAGACAACACATACTACCCCAACCAACATTGCACCCTTCATATCAGCACAGACCCCATATAGAAGAAAAATGCCACAACAGCTTCAATCAGGCCTGACTAAAACACAGAGTTCTTTCTACACCAGAGGCGTTTTTATCTTTAATTAGAGGAGCAAGCAGCTGTCTACAACCCAAACCCACTCACCGCTATGATGGCAGGCCGGCCCACAAACACTGATGCCAAATTCAACCTTCATTTGCTGCCATCTTTAGAAGTAGTGGGTATGGATTTGGTGTGTTCGCTCATAAGGGTAGAGAAGATATGGTTGTGGTATTGAAGATGGGAAAGCAATAACATTTGTTGTGGAGCTTTGTTTTTAATCAGGTATTTGGCGTCTGCAATAACTTTCCCCTGGCTGTCTCAACTGAGAACACCAGAATGTAGAAGTGAAATTCATACAGGTTAACTCCACCTCTTTCCCTCTCTATTCTCCTCTCCCCTCACCAGACTCTCCTTGCTTCCCTCTGCCTCCTGCATTCCCTCCCAGTGCTTTAATCTTAAAAGAGCCTGGCCCTGATGAGGAAGATCAAAGCAGCCCTGCCCTGAGCGTAGGTCAGCAACCCCATCCTCGTGGTCACGCTGCACGGTGATATTATTGATTTTTGTAACATCAATCTCGTCAGCTGCTGTTATCCTTTATTGTACCAAAGAGAGCTGGACATGAAGAAAGGAGGAGGAGGAGGAGGATGAGAAGGAGGAGGCGAGAGAGTGATCTCCAAGAGATTCCGACCTGGTGTTTTTAAAGTTATGTAACGCGCAGGGAGGATTTCACTAGGTAACAACAGTGTTTGGGACACAAATACACCGAGGTCTTGGAGGTTTTCACTTTCTGAACGTCTGAGCGTGTCCGCGGTGTCAGAGGGACGCCTATATGCAGATCTGGCAAGGGAAAGTTTTCCGAGTAACGAGCGAGATGAACGCTCTTATAGCTACAGGGAGTTGCGTGACGTCAGTCGCCATTCACTGTTTGTGCACAGCGTTGTGTTTTGTTACGCACACGGCTGTACGAAGCAGTATTTTTTTCCAGATGAATGCTTGCATAGATTCATAGTTCTTAAGTAAGATAACCCTTTGGAGCAAGATAGAGGTGGATTACATGGCTGCTGAGCCCAGAGTCGCAGCCAGGAATCCAGTCAAAGTGGTGGGAGGGAGGGAAGGATGGAAGGAAGAGAGAGGAAAAAGTGAGCGAAGGGGGTTTCTATTTCAAATCTCCCTGGACCCCCAAGGCTCTTCTCTTCCATCCAGGCTGCATCCTCAACCAAAACAAATCTTTTTCTATCAAAGGATCAGCCTTGACCATTCAGTGCATTTTCTCATCACATAGACGGTTGTGCAGCTGTTCAAACTCATTCAACATGCTTTCAAATCACCATCAGACACCCCAAAATTCAATGCCTGCCACATCAAAACCTAATAGGCAAAACAACAACACCAACAAAAACAAACAACAACAATAAACAAAGCCATGGTTCTTTAAAGAATATGTTCTGGAAATGTAAAATCAAAAATGACTTTATAAAAAAAAAAACACATCTTCTATTCCTACTGCAACTACACTGTGCATGTCGTTATATAACATCTCTATTATCTTGCTCCATGGAGAGGCCGCTTTGTGATGATCTCTCCTCACACTCTGAATTCACTGAACAAGATCGTCCTCAATATATTTTTTTTCAATGCACACAAAAGCCACGAGCAAAATAGACCGAGAATCCCTGTGACAGTTCAATTGAAATGCCGTGAATTGTCTCTGGATTGCGGTAGGCCTGTCTGTCAAACCGATCAATAGGTGGTGCTCTTGCATGGGGTGAACTTTTCCCCTGTCCTCCCCAAGTCGCACATGACGTTCGGGTTGTGCAGTGGAGCTCGCTCAGAATATCCCAGTGGTTTTTGTTGTAATGCTGTGTGACCAGACATTTATTATTAACAAATTATTTACGTCATCTGACAAGAAGGGGAGATCGTTTGCGTAGACGATGATGTGCTCGGCCGCAGAATTGGGCAACACCGTACCTTTCCCTCAAAAAAGAGCGCAAATCACATGTATGCCAATTTGAGGGGAGAAGGGATGATTTTTTTTTTTACCCATTTCGTAGGTAACTGCACGGAGGGGGAGAAGGGGAGGGGGGGCATGTCAACAAAATTACAGCACCGACGCTTGACAACATGAAGCAGTCAGGAGTGCACAGCTCTCCGTGCGCGCAAGGCTGTGCGTCCAAGTGCGCCAGTGAGCGTGTGTTTTGAATTCAAATGCAGCAACACACCAGAGCTGCAAATGCGGGGCTGAGAGACGGATGGCGATGATGGGTTTGAAAATGGATTACCCCAAGCCTTCAAAAAATGTACGAGTAAAAATCAACTGTCTGTTCACACAAATAGCCCGAAAACGAGTCGGGTATACAGCCGGGCTCCGACACTGACCCGTTATAGCTCCTACTTCAGAGGAATTCCAGCCACGCCATGCATAATTGGCACCATTAAAGCGGGATAATAATTATGAAGATGCACCTACCATATTGACTTCAGAGACCATGTCTATGCTGGCTATGTCTATATTCATTCCCACTGCCACCGGCGCACCTGTGAAGGAAAAGAGGCATTAATATAAGAGATATGAATAATTCTTTCATCATGTAAATTTAACAATTTCGTGACGCGCGCACAGACTACTTGGCTCTGCTCCCCTCCACCTATCCAGGAGTAGCCGACTTGGGCATTCCGTTTCTGTATTAGCCTAGGCATAATCTTGATGTTTTGGAACAAGATGGTCTTATATGCTGTTAAATCTCCTTTTTTACTGAAATAATGAAACATCTATGAGCGGGATCGATCAGGTTAAAGCCACATCAGATACACAATAACACATCCTTATCAAATGAAATATGAAAAATATTTCTTGTAGGCTAATTGATAAGGCCTATTTGGCTGTGAAGGATTGGTTATGTAAATTAAGCCAGATTTTGCGATTCATTAAACATGTATCGCACGTCATACAACGGCTTGAAAAAACATGACATTCCGTTTCAATTTGCTTATTACCTCCGAAATCTGGCCTCAACCGAATGTCGTATCCTTTCATCAGTCTGTCCACTGTGTCTTTTACCAGAGGCATATTGCTCGGATCTTTGATGCTGGGGGAAAAGAAGGTGGTGTAATGCAAAATACCTTATTAATACTACACGCCAGGCACGCTGAACAGGCTACATGACATGCAACACCGAGGATAAAAAGCGAAGCCCTTACCTTTGAGCGTAAACAAAAGTCACTAGTAAGGAAAAGGTCAAAATCCCAAAGTGATTTTTCCTGATCCTCCCCATCGCAACAGTTTTGAGGTGGTTTCGGGATGCGAGTGAGGAGAGCGCACATCCAACTTACTCCAGACAGTGCAGAGAAGCCAATGAGGAGCGCATGCGTGCATCTACCACAAGATCAAAGAGTGGAGTCTGATGATGGAGGATGAGCAGTTTCCATTGCAGAGAAAAAAATTAAAGGGACAAGTGGATGTGCGTAATGAAGAAAAAAACATCTACACCAGGAGGAAAATGAACAACAATGAAAATTACTTTTAGCTTTAGTTTATTCTTAAGTTCATTACATGGCAGATAAGTTTGTCTATATAATGACAAGGTCAAACCATAGGATGCACTGTAGAATTAAAACCCTCTAATTGCCACACATTTTAAAAGTCAAGAGCAGTTGATTGTTCAGTTTTTATGTTTCATTTAAAGTAATAACATAATTTCATGGTAATCCTTTGCAGCTAGACAGAGGGCACGCAAACACGTGTGACAAATAATCATGCGCCATACATACAAAAATAGAAAATAAATGTAATGTCATAAAAACCCATGGTTATAATCCCATTCTTCCGTGCAATGTTTTCAGAGGCCTGCGGTACAACTCAAATGTAATGGCGTCAGAGTGCCAGAGCTGAGAGGTGGGATGAAAAACACAATCCCACAATTCATTTTCTCAGGTTGAGTACATTTTTGAAGCCGCAAGGAGGGATGCAAGCCTCCTCTAAATTGCCTTTGATCTTGTTGTAGTGGGAGCTGTGCTTCTGTAGAGGGCAGGCTTCTGAAAGCATTGGTTCACTGTTGCATCACCACCAGTTACAGCCATCATAGATTATATCATCCACTTCTTTTTGATGTGTTTCTTGGTTTGTGTGTGTGTGTGCGTGTGTGTACGTGTGTGTTTTAAGTGTGTGTCTGAGTGTGCGAGCATCATGCGTATGTGCGGCGTCTGTCTGAGAAGTTGTGCATGCAGCAGGTTTGAAGTGAGGCCCGTGAAGGGCAGCTCTTCAGCGCCTGATCAGAACACAAGTGGGCAGTGGTCACAGCCTGTGAAATGAATAGAGATGCGACAGGAGAATAAATGAGTTTCTGATTCATTTCCTCTGTCAGATGAAAGCAGAACAAATGCTGAGTGCTTGTTCACAGAGCGAGGGGCGAGGCTGAATGAATGCTGAAGGTCTCTCCGGCAGCACATGCCCAGCTGAGGTCCGCTTGCTTTTTAAGAGGTTGGATCTCTGTCTCTGCAAGAATGGAATACAGCAATGTGAGAGGAGGAGACGGAAAACCTCTCCTTTCTCCCATCCTGAGACATTCTACCCACAGCGCTGTACAGCCGAAACTGTTACTGCGCTCCCTGTGCGTTCTTCAAAAGTACAAAGTCAGAGACGTGGCGCAAATATGTAAAGTGAATAGATATGATGCAGCTCTTCTGAGGCTCTCCATCTTGTCTCTCTCATTATTCTGCAGAACGTTATAAACAAAACAACCATAAAAATTCTCTGACAGGAACATGAGAAGCATGATGAGCAGATTTGCACTCCCTAGTGTTACGTAACAGATCTCTCTCTCTCTCCCCCTCTTTCCCTCTCTCTCTCTTTTGCTCTGTGTCTCTCTGTCTCTCCCTCTCTCTCTCTCTCTCTCTCTCTCTCTCTCTCAGACACGGAGCTTTGTGTTCTATAAGTGGCTCAGTTATAAGAGGGAAAGTGAATAGTTGCTTTTCATGTGGTTAATGTACAAAGTAACCGGTGGTTTCTTTCGCTGTGAAATCCACTCCCCACGGAGAAACAGTGTTATCATTAAAATGGCTGGGATTTTGCCAGCCCCCAGGTAAACCTTATATAAAAGGAGAGAGCTTGATGCACATTATTTCTTCACAAATTAATTGAGCGCCCATCCCTTCTGTATTGTAAATCTATGATGATAAAAGCCACAGTGCTGGCTTCAATGCAGCAACAACACCACCTAACATCGTTCGCTTTTTTTTGTCTACAACTCCTGGGGCTGTTTCAGCATCAGAAATTATTCATGTCTTTACTGCCTAGATAAAAGTCTTTGACAAAAACTGTGGGTAGTTATTGTTCCACTGAAGCTATCATAATTAGAACGGAGCAGAATAACATAGGTTTGGTGGCTCTTTATGAGAGGCAAAGAATGCAGAACCATCTTTCGTCCATCGTCAAAAAAGGTTCTTTTTTTCATTTCATTCGTACAAGAATAACGGGTATTCAAGCATGTTTCTACTTGGCATCCAAAATAAGCCTTGCATGAGAGACTTTTTGCGTTTGCTACCTTGCCAGACATGATTGAAAAGGGTAAAGGGTAAACTCCAAATAGGAAAGATGCTTGTAAGATAAAAACATTGATGCTATGTATGTTTATGTAATCTCTACTGGTACTAGCCTGTCCTGGAAGAACAATTCCATTTTTGGGCTTATCTACGGTGCCTTTATCTATTCAAATATTCAAATTCAAATATGAAGCCATTTGAATGTGACAAGCATACCTGGCCTTCTCCATGGTGTCCTTGGCCAGGTAGTTGTACCAGTAGACGAGGTTGAAGAGCGCGAAGGCCAGGGGGAAGAGGATGCGGGCGTACTTGTCGATGGGGCTGGTGCCGGCCAGCTGGGGGTTGGGGGAACGGCCGAACCCTGCTGCATGAAGATGGGCACCGGCGGGCTGTCCCCCGCCTCGCTGCGGCACACCGAGTGGTTTCTCTTCTTCAGGCCTCTGCGGGGGCTGCTGTCTGTCTGGGGGGGGGTTAGGGGGAGGTGAGGGGGAAGTGGGGAAGCAGAGAGAGATTGGATGGGGTTAGCATGGGACATAATGGTGATCAACAGGGATAAAGGGGTGAACATCCTGTTCTATCTGGACTATCTGGACCTATACTACAGAAGCCCATTGAGGACATATTCATTGTCCTCAAAATTGTTTTCTCGAGATAATGAGATAATTTTGAGCTTGGAACTAACACCCTAAAGGAAAGCATATTATTCAAAACCCAAATGTTGAAGTAGGCCTACCTATTAGTGTTCAGGGCATCTTCAGTCAGTCAGCATGTCATCATGTCAAGTGTGATGCACTGGAGTTGGAAATCTCGAGTATAACTTCATTCATTATCTTGGGAAAAGAAAATGTTGTTTTCTCGCAATGAGATAATTACTCTATGCCCATTACTTATCCGTTATTATCTTGAGATAATAAGAAAATGATGTCATTATCTCGGAAAAACAAGATGTCTTATCTTGTTAAATCATTATCGTGGGAAAATGGCATAAATAAAATGTAAAACAATTCACCAAAAAACGCGCTCAACCCTCAGTTATTTATATGGGTGCTGAATCCTCAAAAAATATATGTAACAAAATACTCCAGGACAGCACTCCAATTAATTAATTTATATTTATTGCCGCACAAAAATAGTAATAATAAT
The DNA here is from genome assembly GCF_046629955.1 of Centroberyx affinis. Classification (NCBI taxonomy): domain Eukaryota; kingdom Metazoa; phylum Chordata; class Actinopteri; order Beryciformes; family Berycidae; genus Centroberyx; species Centroberyx affinis. The sequence goes on from NW_027279974.1 coordinate 131,069, forward strand.
TGCGGCAATAAATATTAATTAATTAATTGGAGTGCTGTCCTGGAGTATTTCGTTATAAATAAAATGTATGAATATGTCCTCAATGGGCTTCCGTACTATACCAACGCAGCCACTAGGTCCATGCATCTCTACACATCATGTACCTGATAGTGATTTTAAACTGCTGGTACACATGGGTGTGATGTATACAAGGCTGCAGGTGATGTTTGTTCCCATGGGTGCTCTCTCCAATGGTGTGTGCCAGCATCCCTATAGAACGCAGCAGGTAGTCTGCCCAATGCCCATAGGATGGGAGATTATGCAGTGAGAAGTGCTGTAGTTGTGCTCTGTTCTCACACTGAGGCTATTTTTAAAGCATCTAACCATGAGCCCTACACGTGAGACAGATCCCAGGGGGACGCTGTGGTGGCTTACTGTATTAGCATAAAGCATATAGCTACCTCCACAAAGAGATGAGAGCACGACAACTATACGTATTACTATTTAATGTGTGGTGCGCTTGAATGGGAAGAGGCAAGGCAGGATGACTACTTGGAAATGCATGAAAAAAAAAGCGTCCCTCTATCCATGCCATGATTTCCTTTTCTGAATCTGAAGCAGCTGGTTTCATTTTTATCATCAGTAGTCAATATCGCTGCATCAAACTCTCTCCTCATATGATATTTCTCCATTACACCATTACCTTCAGCTATGTAAATGCATTCGACATGCCATGTGATACATGCTGCATGATAGCAAAAGCTGTCATTATTGAATCGTTGCTTTCACATGCACTGTTTTGCATCCCCAAGTATATTAACCTGGACGCTTACAAACTGCACCTGAACCTACTATCCTGTAGTCAGTCTTTATGGCAGTCCTTCTGGCTTTACAGTTATATATTTGGACCTATTTATACCCTAGCACCCAGTGCAATATTTGCTTTTTGTATTTTTTCCATTACTGACTTCTCCAACTTCCTATCAGTCAGGTTCCAACAGAGAACCACATGCTACTGTATAGATAAGAAACCTATTCCTTAATTTCTAATAACCCTAACCCTTTTTCAATTATTAACATTTTTATATACAACTTACTTAAATACCATTTAAAGAAGGCTGGAGCCTGCTTTGGCCCTTGCTACCAGCAAAGTGGAGGTACTAAAAGCTCTCAGTAATGTAAATGAGGAAATTTTGAACACAATCAATCGTCATGATGGCAAAAACTAGGAAAATAAGACCCAAGTTGAAAATAACTGGAATTATCCTTTAATGTGACCTACAAGAGTAACCCACCAAATCGAATTCCTTGTATGAACAAACTTAGTTCTTAGTTACTTATTTCTGATTGATTAAGAAGGGATGCATTAAATTTCAGTTTGAATTTATCTTGATTATCTACATGAGGTTTGTTGCTCACCGACACAGTGTCTTCCTCGTCATCACTGCCGGCAGCCAGAACCTCCAGCTTGTCTTGTCTGGCTTTCTTCTTCTTCAGACGGTTGGCCTGGAGGGTGGCGAGGTAGTTTACCGCAGCAAACTCCACGAGGGCTGAGGCCACGAAGGCGAAACACACAGCGATGAACCAATCCATGGCGGTGGCGTAGGCCACCTTGGGCAGTGACTGACGGGCGCTGATGCTCAAGGTGGTCATGGTCAGCACTGTGGTGATGCCTGGTGGAGGGCGAGCACTGACAGTGACGTATCATGACACTTCCAACACACACAGAACATCACACAGTATCAAGTACTTCAAGCGGGTAGTCCTACATAAAGATAGATGTTTAAAAATTTACAGCATAAAATAAAAACAGTGCATGGTGCATTTGAAAACATATTACTCATGAAATATTACTATTTTGGACTGCGTGTCGTTCCTGAAGACGTTTGTTTCTTTATGTAGCTATTATGTAAATAATGATTAGCACATATTGCACTCGCTGACTGCAAAAGATGACTTGTAACGGTGCTCCCAACATCAGGGAATCCAGAGAGCTACAAGGGAGAGAGAGAGAGAGAGAGAGAGAGAAGAGGGGGAGGGGGTGGGGAGGGCAGCATACCAGCAACTGTGCGTGCAGGAACCGACTCCTTGTTGATCCAGAACGAGACCTGTGACAGCACCACCACCATGATAAGGGGGATGTAGGTCTGGATGAGGTAGTAGCCCAGTTTCCTCTGTAGGTGGAAATGGACCACCTGCACAGAGTAGTGACCTGCAAGATAAACACCATGAGGGGGGAGAGAGAGAGAGAGAGAGGGAGAGAGAGAGAGAGAGAGCAGCCCTTAGAGACGGAGCAGGGTGGCTGTGGTACAGAACGGACGCCCTTGTCTGCCCTTGAAATGGAATAGCTGTTGAGAAATCTATAGACACATCAGCACCATTGAGGAGGGGGAGAGCCCACTGCCGTGAGACAGCACATCACAGACAAGAAGGGGGGAAGAGCAGGAAAAAAGAGAGAGGGAGAGAGGGAGGGAGCAGGCAGCATAAAAAGACATTTGGAAATGGGATGGAGTCAAGAGGAGGAGGGAGAAAGATGGGACGAGGAAGAGAGAGAGAGAGAGAGAGAGAGAGAGATGGGGGAGGGGAGGGGGGGCATGCAGTGTCACTATGCGTAACAGTGCCCTGCTCTGTCTAAAACACATGCATGCAGACATTCACAGACATAAACAAATGCTTCCATGTGCACACGCACACACACACAGGCTCTCTCTCTCTCTCTCTTTCTCTCTCTCTCTCTCTCTCGCTCTCTCTCTCGCTCTGTTATGCTAAATAGTTAACATCCCAATGTTTTGGAACCTGCCTCATCCTTTCTCCCCTTGTTCCATGAATCTGCTTGGTCCACAGCAGGGGAGCACTACTCTTTGAGCTGGCGAAAAAGAAAACACACTCTCTCTCTCTCTCTATCTCTCTCTCTCATACTCCGTCCCTCCTCTCTGTCAGTGTGTTCACCGGGCTTTAAACCCTATAGTTCTTTTTTAAGGCAGACGGCACGCATTAGGCCTGACCACTTAAGCATCTTAGATGGCTGCTCAAGGAAATCTGTGCTCTTACAGAGCGACCGTATCGGGCAGCTGCGGGGGAGTAATGGACACTGGTACAGAGTTTGGACGGGCGTTTTTGACTGCTATCTACTCTCAGATTCATCAGCTCACGAGAGGATTTTACATTTTTTTAAGTTAAAGAATGCATGTTTTAGGAATGTCTTGTGTAAATACAACTACAGATATGATTGTAGCAATGTATTTCTAAGAGCAAGGCGTTTGTTTTGAATGGGACGACTGACAGTGAGCTTTACCTGTGTTCGATTTGAAAACCTCACTGGACAAAGTCTGTCCCACCAGATCATACTGCAGCAGGCTTATGGACTCCTTGGGACAGTCGACAGATGCTATCAGTCCCTTCTTCCAGGTGAACACAATTTCACTGTTGGTGTAGGCATCTAAAATCACAAACATAGCAATGCATTTATGAAAAACTTCAATCGTCAGAAACTTCAGAGGCACCAGAGACTTCAGAGACATTTATTAATCTGGATCGTTTGAGTGCATATCTTTCTTTCAGTTCATCAACATTACACTCTCAGAATCAGAATCAGGTTTATTTTCGCCAGGTACATTTTCACATACTAGGAATTTGACTTGGTGAAGTTGGTGCAGTGCAATATACAAGCATTTAAACAGATAAACAAGCAGAAATCAAGCTTTACAGTGAAAAGTAAGATCTGCTATACTCACAGCTTCCAAACCTGAGAGGACAGGCATGACCGTCCATGGGGAAGTCCATCAGGCTCATTGGACATTCTGCACTGATTGTCAGTCTAAGACAGACAGGACAGACACAGAGATCAGTCTCAGGTCGTACATTTTAACATAAATGGAGATATACCTTGGCATTGAAATGCCTCATCAACAAAACAACAGCTGGGCCCATATGAAGTGTAATGCTATCCAAGTTTACCTCATGGTGTAGAGGACAGTCCCATTCTGCATGATGCGGAACAGCTTGTTGGGTGTGGTCATGTTATGGGAAAGGGATTTCTTGGAGTTTCGGAAGAAAGTGTCTGGCGTCCAGATGTTGTCCACCATGAGGTTGTTCAGTCGGAGGATCTCAATGGGGCCTTCGAATTTCAGCCGCTCGTCCACCCACATCTGACGGAAGAACATGTCCATGGTGTATTCCTGATATGTGGACATAATGCTGGACAGTTAGTGAACCCTATATGAATCTACAACCCTAAATTATTGTTTTAAATTTAGATCTCCATCTTCGCAATTCTAAATCCCTGGTAATTTTCATTCCTCAACATGCATAATACTGCATAACCAATCTAAATTTCCACAGCAAATCCACTGCAATGAATGGTGAGGACTGATGAGAGATGTTGAGGCAATGATGGATGCCACTCATCCCAGATAATCATTAATCAATCCATTCAGCCATTCCCTCTGTCTGACATGTTGTCATATTGATTTAGAGGCCAACAATAATGGAGTTATAGGGCTGGTCAAACAGATTAAAGCTCATTAGATGGTCTGATGGCAGATTGCCCATAAGGCAGGCACTCAGTGGGCACTGAAGCTCAGTCATTTCTCAGTCAATATGTAGACACATGTTCTGCACACTGTGAACACAACTGAATTCCCCCTACATAGAGACATATTTTACCATTTCGACATCTGAAACAGGTCCAAAGCTGGTGACAAAGATGTCCGTTTTCACCTCTGTAACACCTCCTGAGAAGGAAATGCAAGAACAATTCACTACTGTACAATAAATACAGCAGGACAAGATACACAAAAATAATCAGGCAACATCCTGATTTGGTATCCAATGTCAATAAAAAATAATAAATCTAGTAAGACAATGAATGTGTTTTTGCTATTAAATTGCTTATCTAACCTTATCAGGCAGTAGCCTATAAACGTGGCAAGGCTTTAGGACTTTTAATGTAAACGTTACCTCCAGATCCAGGTCGCAGTCTGTTGTCATAACCGTCCAAAAGTCGGTCCAAAATACGAGTGATGTTGTCTGAGTAAATCCTCTCATTTCCACACACATTACCTAGACTACAAAGGAAACAAACCGTTATACTCAGTCAGGAATTGCAATTCAACACATGCGGAGACAAAAGGCGAGAAAAAATGACTTACTTTACCCAGCAGATAAAAGTGACCAAAATTTTTGCCAAGACAGCCATTCTTGGCAGCAAGTACCACCAACTCTCCATTCAACTCTCTGAGCAACTCATACTTCATAAAATATTATGCGAGAAAAGTAAAAACAAAAAGAGCAAGAGCCTTTATTGGCGTCGACAAACTGACAGACTTTTATGCACGGGGACAGAAGTGGTAGGAACAGTGTAACGTTAGTAATCTAATTAAAGGATTAGTAAATCCACTCCAATTTTAGACAAACAGCAGAAAAGTTCCGTTGGTTTCTGTCGTAGCCAAACTGAAACATAACTAAAGACTGAATGAAATCAGAGCAACACGTTCAATTACGGTGATGACTAGCCTATATTACAGATAAAAGTCGGTCAAGTATCTTATCGACACAGTAACGTCAAGTTTTCTGACTCTTGGTAGTTCATTTTTCCACACAGCAGATGGCGCGAAATGCAACAACGTTGGTCACAACCAGGAAATGAGAGATACAGTGAGAGAAGAAGAGTTTCCAGTGAGGAGTGCAAGCCAACAACACAGCAAATGATGACCAGATATTTTTGTAACAGTTTGAAGTCGACATATTCTTTATAACACTTTTGTAAAGCAGTCGAGAAAATATATGCATTGGTACAGCTTAGCTTCTTAGAAAACTATTAGCCTTGTTACTCTGCTAGCGAGCTAGTTAGCTAGCGTTAGTTAAACTTCGTAAGTTAGCTGTCACCAGAGCCAGCAGCAGCATGTCAGTCCACTTCGAGGAGCGGAGTGGGGTCATCCCCTGCCAGACACCCTGGGGGTCCTGGTACCAGACCATGGAGGAGGTCTTCATTGAAGTGAACGTGCCTCATGGGACATCGGGCAAAGAAGTGAAATGCAATTTGGGGTCCAAACAAATCGAGCTGCACGTCAAAGGAAAGGAAATATTCAAGGTACGTTATGCTCTTGAAGTCAGGTAAAATTATTCTTTGGACTCACTGGATCCTATTCTGACTGAAAATATTTACACAAAGAAAATCTGAGATTCATTTTAATCTATATGAGGCGAGGGATTATTTTCTTTACATTCCCATGATCTGTTTTCACTCCTTTTGGTGGATGGTGAAAAAATGTAACCTATCATGAAGTAGCCTACATACCGCCGTCAACAACTGTGCGCCATCCTGCTGATCAAAACAAACAAATCAATGGGTAAAAAAATGAGTAAAGTCGTGTATACGTTGTTTGCAGGTCACTATGTACAATAGGCAGTTTTAAGTTTACGTTTTTATTGATAATATTACATACTAGGCCTATACGTGGATGTATTTTGACTGTTGATTTGTGGTATAATATTGGGGCTGGGGCTGGTTGTAAAAAAAATACAAAATGCTATAAAATGCACAGTGATAGTCACTAGATAATCTGTGGTCTCCATCCTACTTACTCTGCTCAGAAGTTCTGCTCAATTGCAAAAGCAGAAGAGTCAAAATGCCTCATTTCCTCCCATTGACCTCTTGAACAGGACAGCAGAAAGACTCCAATTGTTGCTTTTTCAGAAAATCACCACCAGAGTGCTCATTAAAGGGAAGAAAAGAGGGGAAGGCAATGTGCTGAGGTGTAATAGGATCCAGCCCATCTCATAAGAGGCTCTATTATTTTCTTGTCTGCACTGAACTCACTAACTCTTGAATATTGTGACCGCTGTGTGAACAAATAACCATACTCACTAACTTTTCTTTCTATATACTTTCAGGGAAAGTTATTTGGCACGACCGTTTCTGATGAGGGGACGTGGACATTGGGTAGGTTGCATTCCTAAAATCACTCAACTAACTCAACAACAGACTTTACTTGGACTTAGTTGTACAAATCCCGCCCTCACTTTGCTCCTGTTCGCCTGTTTTTCCCTCAGAGGATAAGAGTTTGATCCACATTGTCCTGATGAAGACCAACAGAGAGGCGGGGAACTGTTGGGCGTCCCTGTTGGAGGGGGAGTACTGTGCGGATGCCTGGGTCCAGGACCAGATGCAGAGGAAGCTGACACTGGAGAGGTTCCAGAGGGAGGTTAGTTTGGACAAGTGGCATCTGAAAGGGCATGGTGTTTGTTGCCAAGACAACACTGAGTATAGTAGGGCTGGGCAATATATCGATATTATATCGATATCGTGATATGAGACTAGATATTGTCATAGATTTTAGATATCGTAATATCCTGATATGGCATAAGTGTTGTCTTTTCCTGGTTTTAAAGGCTGCATTACAGTTTTCTGAACTTACTAGACTGTTCTAGTTGTTCTATTATTTGCCTTTACCCACTTAGTCATTATATCCACATTACTGATGATTATTTATCAAAATCTCATTGTGTAAATATTTTGTGAAAGCACCAATAGTCATCCCTACAATATTGTCGCAATATTGATATTGAGGTATTTGGTCAAAAATATTGTGATATTTGATTTTGTCCATATTGCCCAGCTCTATCTTAACGCATGAATTCACGACTTTCCTTGTAGTTCTCACATAATCTCATCAGTAACATTTTATGGTGTGGACTCGTACTGTGAATCAAAAATGTGTGGTGACGCCAGGCTTTGACATGGACTACGTTTGCATGGACTGCAATAATCCGATATTAACCCGATTAATACAATAGTCTGAACAAGAAATTGCCAAGTAAACAGCATTTTCTGATTACCAAGCATAATCGCATTAAGACGTGGAGTATTCCAATTTTAGTGGCATTATTGAAGGGCATTTTTGACATGTAAACACCTTAATCAAAGTACGAGTCTCTGAGTTTTTGCAGCTTTTTGCGACACAAGCGCCAATCCAACTGCTTGACGACGCACGCTCTACCTTACGGTTGCAAAATGTTTACAGAGGAAAAAGATAAAAGATCAGATAAAAGAAAAAAGACATCCCAACATTTTTGGGATGAAGCTCAAACTGTCACCATGCTGTGGGCATTGAAATGTTAGTCTGTTTGCACCTTTAGTAAAGGCTTAAACTGTCCTTGTCTTCAGTGACTTCTCCTTTGTCCTATTAATTGGACTACTTTGGTCCCTAACATGTAAATGGGAATATGAATGGAATAGTTCTGTAAGCAACCCATTTAAACAGCTTAATCAGAATTTTGTCTAATTTAGAATAAGGCCAATAGTCAGATTATTGCTGTCCATGTAAACGTAGTCATTGTGAACTGATTACACTCCTCTTTGACAGAATCCTGGATTTGACTTCAGCGGTGCAGAGATCTCTGGGAACTTTGCTGGTGGTGGACCGGACTTCTCCAGCTTACAGAAGTGACTGTTGCAGTGATGTCAGAAACCTGTCACATGCTGAAGATATTACCCTGCCTCTTGGACATTATTGAGGAACATCCATAGCATGCAGGTGAAGCACGGATCGATCCGGTCTTCTTTAAGGACAAGTGGGAATGATTTGCCTTTCAGCAAAATGGGAATAAAGGCCGTCGAAAAAAAGAGCCATAATTTTCAACAGTGCGACCTCACAGCTTTCCTTCTCATCTAACATTTCTGTATCGGTTGTGGAGGACTGATTTTTGTCAAGCTTGTTTTGGCAGATTGCATGGTTAATTACACAAGTGAGACAGCAGCTGATATGAAATGCCCCATGCATTTATAATAAGCCTTTGAGATGTGTTGGGATTTAATAACGCAGACAATGCACTGGCAGCAGCTTTTCAATAAAGTTTTATTGAAAGGTCCAAGTACATGGGTTAACCAGATGATGTATTCAATTAGGCATTTTAAATTTGAGAACACGTTTTATTTCTATCACCAAAAGAAAGGTCTTATAAGTCAACAGACAGGAAATTGGCAAAGAAAATACAAATTCCAAACCGGAATTCCATTGCAAAAAGTAATTTCAGTTTTCGGTGTTCTCTGAATAGTTGCCAACTGAATCATTCATGGTGGTTCTTCACTTGGTGTCCACAAATTAAAAATTAGTGAAAACAACTCATCTGTAACCGTAAAAACTAACATTCAGCTCAAAGAGCATGGCTATCCTATGAGCTAGCCATAAATGCCAGGATCATCACTAGCTTCACTTCACTGGAGAAAACCAGAACTCCCTCGCTGTATCAAAATAAAAGAAAGAAAAAGTTGTCATCACCTTGGGTAGGAGTGTGCATTCAGGACAGTTTAGCGACCTAGGGTGGGAGTTAAGGATTTTGGGCCCGATATCTTGGTTCCATTTTTGCTGTTCACAAAATCCTTCTCCCTCCTCTTCCACATAGTGGACTGAGGACCTAGGTGGTTCTATACTTATTTGCTTAAAACCAGCAACCCGATCCAGGGAATACCTCAGTACTTTGGTACGGATTTAAACAAGAACATACTGTACACTTGTGCAAGCAATTCAACCAGGAAAATTAAACTTTGCTAGATGGCAGCAGATAAAACTATCTAAGCATTACACCCTGTCACTGAGGCAGGTGTAATACAATATGCTTGATCAAAGTATGATGGCAAAAAAAGGGAAAAAAGCAGCATTTTTAGCTTTTCCTTAAAGAACTCCATCACACTGATGAAGCTCTGTAAGGAAAATGACTGGAGGTGAAGGTGGGTGACCCTGTAACAAGTAAGTTATCTAAAGAGGGTTGAAATTACAGTTAGGTCAAATCAGACCTCAAAGCTTTTACTTGAGTACAGGTGTGCTCCTTTTGCACACATGGCCACCCACCCGTACCCCCGTGTTTTAGAAAGCTGACTCGGGTATGGTGGGAAGATGAGCTATCTTGTAGTAGCTGTGCTTCAGCTGACGTGCCGTTCTTCCCGAAATGATCCAGCGAAGTCTCTGGCGGTTGGGCTTCGAGCACTTGGTGGTGGCGTATTCAACTAGGCATTTTCCAACCAGCTCCCTCACACAAACCAGGTCCCCATCTTTGATCTGCAGAGGAAAAAAAACAGCAGTATGAGGAAAAACAGAATTAGTATCATATGGTTCTGGCAGCACATCAAGAGTTTCTATTTAAAAAACATTTGCCAAAGAGCATTATCATCCACTTGTTCATGTGCGTCAAAAGCGTAATCCTGTGAATGCTCCTGAGAGATTCAATTCAACATCTTAATTAATGATTAACTCACCTAAATTTTCCATGAACCTCACATTAAGTAATCAGTTACATAATGGCTTTGGGCTCCAGCAGAACAAAGCTACGCCCAGCAGCTGACGGTGTGAACATATTTTCTCAGTTGTTCAGTGTCTAGTTACGGCTCACATGTTTAGGAGTGGAATAGTTGGTACTCACACTCAAGTGCTGCTGCAGACTGTGCAGGGCCTCTGATATTTTGTAGGCGTGCTCGGGGTCGTGTTGGTCCTGGGCCTCGAGGCACAGCAGAGCCAGGGCAAGCAGAGAGGGCTGCAGAGGAACGGAAAAGTTTAGCTGCTTATTCAAGAGCTCCAGATAAAGTTGGGACCGCCAATACAGTAAACACTATTCCCCAGTTCTGCCCAAGAACACTGGCCTAGAAAACAACATGCAAGAGGAAACATGCTAAAATATGAAAATGAATGACCTACTTCATACTTTGGTAGATGATTTTTTTTCTAACCCAAGTTAAATTATTTTTTACAATGTAGCATAAAGCTGCCTGTTTTCACATCAAACACTCAGCATGGTGAAAACTGCTGGATGGCATTTTGAATTATGAAGTCTTTTGCTAATACGATATAATTAGTTTCACATCAGTTGTGCAACCCAAGTAGAAGTAGGCCATCATTTATAATGTTAAGAGACTGTTTTTTTTGGCTTACCTTAATTTTGGAGAAGACAAAGGAGCAGTGGCAAGCTTTAAGCTGAGCCTCCAGTCTCTCAAGGCTCAGTATCTTCTTGCTGTGAAAAGAACACGACTTTAGTTTCTCAAGATTACCATTTACTGTATAATGAGATGAATGTGAGACAGAACTTGTGTTACTGCAACTGGATTTGATTTGTGTGATACCTAAAGTGTACATTTTAACAATCGCATTGAAATCGAGGGAATCCTTTAAATCAGTGGGTTTTCATATCATATCTATATTCAAAAGAGCTGTGACAGCCTGTCTGAAAATCTAGATGATTTCAAATCATATTCTGCCCATTTGCCCTACAAAAAGATTCTTTTTGGCTGGCGTTCTCTTTAAAGGCAGATATGAGAAGACAAATTTTAGCAGGGTAAATCTAATCTCAGCTGAGTCATGATTCAGCCCCGCAGCCTGATGTGACCGCCTGTCCTCACCTCTCGGCGTCGAGCCGCTCTTGGACGTGACTGTGAAAGAGGCGGAGGAAGCGAAGGGCTGTGGGGGCCTTCACCTTCCAGTAGAGCTTCTCCATGATGATCTTCTCCATCCTCATCATGTCCGACACGGTGAAGCGATTCTGGCTGATGCGGATCAGGTCGTTGGCCAGGGGCACGTTCTTCTCCTCTTCGGACGACTTCACAGCAATGTAGAAGCAGCACAGGCCCACGCAGGACAGGTGCTTCGGCTGGATCTGTAGAGCAGAGGGAGGCAAAGGTGATTGAGCTTATATGACAATTTTTGGGGTATGACAAAGGACTCGATCTTAAACACTGTCAACAAGACCAGAGTATCAACAAACCTTCATTACTGAGAGGAAGCGATCCAACAGGCTGATAGCCAGGGAGAACGTGTCGGAGCTGAAGCCGAAGAACCTGGTGAGAGAGAGCAGGTCCTTCACCTCGAACTCCCTGAGCCTGGTGGTCATCCTGAGGCCGTTGTCATGGGCCGCCTCGATCAGCCTCAGGCCGCTCAGTTTCGGCTGGTAGCGACCCTCCTGATCCATCAGGGCTTTCACCTGAACCGCAAAGGGCAACGGCCCGGGTCCTGTCACTGTGTCAATCATCTAAACACATAAAAAGAACATTTATGTAAAGAAATGTATCCCATAGTGCCATATATCCAGTTAAGGAATTAATTCAAAAGTTCGATTTGAAATATTTTAATAATCACAGATGATCTGATTCTCTCAGGTGTTACTATTTTGTAGGTTAAGGGCCAAAGTTGGTAAATAATTTCACTGGAGCTTTACTTTAATGCCAGCAATCATTTTTGTCAGAATTGGTGTGAAATTTTCCAAATGGTGACTTTCTCATTTTGGTCTTAAATTATTCAAATAAAACAGGTGTAGCCTACTTAAATGAGATTAAAGATAGTAAAAAAAAAGCCACGAGTGTATAACATTAAATGAATGTAGAAACTCGCTTAAAACGCGGTTTACAATACGAATAGTTGGGGATTATGAAAGTATACCGGCCAAGTGTAGCTGAGACTTTGGAGTGTGACCAAATTTGTAAGCTATCCCATAACAGGCCTTCCCCTGCCAGTTGTCAGTTGAACTGGACTTAACTGGACTGGAAAGGGGTGGCAACAATATGGGTACGCCGCGAGGACATGTCTGAACATGTCTGAACCGCTAAAATGTTGAGTTAAAAGGGTTCTAGCACGATTTTGTCACATAAAAGGTCCATGTAAGTTTATTTTACTCCAGAATATAGTCCGTTTTCACTAGGTTTTGCCGGTGTGGGTGTTTATCTAGAGGAGAACAGGCCCGGCGCCTGGTGCGTCACGAGCACGGCAGGCTCTGCGTCATGTCGGGACATGTCCCTGCCATAGAGGCCAATGGAGAACTAACACACACAGCCGAGTGACAACAAGGAGCTAAAGTAACACCAGTTATATTTCTACAACACAGTTTAAAATATACTACTCTTTTAACCAGACACTGACAGATTTCATTTAGCACTGCCGTTATAATCTAAACTGCGAGAAGAGGCTAGCAAAATGACAAACTGAGTAACAAACACCGCTAGTGAGACAGACAATTTCCAGTTCCACAGTTAGCTAAATATTTAGTAGTAAGTTAGTAGTTAACTGATTACCACCTCACAACATGCTTAAATGGACAAAGTTGTTGCATATTCCAAAGAAGTAATGCAAAACATATAGAAGGGTTGGAGGATCGCTTACCTTGGCTGGTTGAAGTATGCTGTAATGTTATGAAAAATGCAGTTTTGGAAAAAGCCTCCACGCGTATGATGTTAACGAGTGAAAAAAGAGTTTAAAGAAAGTGTAAAGCGTCAGTATGAACTTTCATAAAGAAAATTTTAAGCGTACGTAAATTTCCGCCTATGCACACCCCCTACCCTTGGCGTAAGGCGATGGGGAAAAGGGTTGTTGAGGTATTAATGCAGGAATAAGACCAAGCCCATGCCCAAACATAGGAGCATTTCATTGGCCATCGATGGACGAGATTCTCGCTTCCAAATCTCCATTGGATGAGTCTCCAGTCATTCAGGTTTGAGCCCCGCCCTTTCAAAATGGAGGACCAATCACTGCGAGGGAGGCGGGCCATGTGTCCTACTATGAAGTTCTAATGGCCGATAGGGATATTTTACATCACTGACATGGTTGGCAATAATATCTCATTAATCATATCGGACTTCAGGGCTCAAATTACCTTTGGATCGATAATAATTCGGGACAACTTAAAATAGAATTGCACACAGTGAAGTTTATGAAATATTTCAGCGTTAACTAAATTGATACAGGCCAAGATTAATGGGCCTACCTAAAGAAATGTAGTGTATTTGTGAGTGGAAGAAACAGGGTGAGAAGAGAGTATTGCGTCTATGGATTTTCTTCACAACTGTGCAGGATTTGTTTACGATTCTATATAGTTTTCAGGTATTTTCCAAATTGTGTTGTTGGCCTATTTTGTAACAGGTTTCTGGAACAGTCTAGAAGAGTCTCTGTGGCAGCAGCTGGGATCACTGGTTACTGCGGGCTGTTTTCAACCAACTAACCAACCTAAAACCTCACATTTTAATGGAGAGAACAAGACAAGACTTCAATAAGTAACTCTTTATTACAGCAGGAAATACAAATCCACAAGCAGGCGCACTTTAGACGCGCCATTTATATCATACTGACATTTAGAGACTTAATCCTGAATTTATATATTTCCAGTCTTTGTATCAATTTCAGTGACAACAGTAGCTTATAGTTTTTCCAGTTTAAAACTATTAAATAGTTCTAACCTGTTCAACACAACACTGAAGCTGATTCATTGATCTGTAGGGCACTATAGTTCCATAGATTATTAAACATAGCATTTTAACTATGACTGATTTAAAGTGCTTGTTATAAATTAGATTTATAAATTACAATCCACGTAACCCTTTAAAGAAAGCTAATTTCACATTATAATTTCACAGTGCAGATAAATTGTCACTAGTCAAAGACAAGCATAAAACAGCAGCTACAAGAAAGAAGCACATTTAGCACAGAAACACAAGGATCTGTGGGCATCTTTTAATATTGTAGGGGAGAGATGGTTGAAAGCCATGCAGAAACCATGCTATGGAGCGCTGCTTAAAGCCTGAAGGACAGAGTTTAGCAGACATTGGAAGACTCCAGGCGACACGCTTCCAGGGATACAAGGACAGCAAGGGTTATTTCTATAAAAAATGTTATTTCACACTGAAAAAATAGTACACTTGATTGTTAATCTGTAATCTTTTGACGTGGTAGAAAGTCTTCTAATTCAAATTCCTTCCTGAGGTTAAGGAGCACGCAGATGGAAGACTAAAGAAGCTATGAAAAGAAAGAAAAGCCATGTCATTAATCAGAACCATAGTCAGTCAGGACAATATCATATACTGTAGCTATTCAGTAAAGTCTGACACACAAAAGAAACTGACTGCACAAACTGCAATGTTTATATAATAAGAGTTCAAATAATCTGTAATGTTATTTGTCCTGCTTTCTGCCATCAATTGAGAGAAAAAACTAAACTAAAACTTGAGTCCAATGGATAATGTGTTTATGAAATGTGACACTGATGATTATAAACCACAAACATCATAAAACCATGTTCATGATGACAACAGCTGTATGATCTGCTTCAAATCATACATGATGTGGTGATATTTCCCAGAAAAGTGAGAAAAATGGAAGGGAAGAGGTTCAGTTAACACACAGATGAACTGATGCTCTATTCTGTTTTGCATTGTCATTCTTTATTTGAATGTAAAGGCAAGCAAAAATATTCCTTTTCTTTCCAGTCTCACTACAAATCAGCTAAGAAACAGTCCTTGATTAATTTCTTTATAACTTTGCATAGAATGGTTTCTAGACAACAATAAATCTCTTATTACAAAACCAGAAACTTAGAAAAACAGAATAACTATTAATATTCCTATGTACATTAGACATTCTGTATGAATAGAAGACAGCATTTGAGTAATTCAACTTGTGAATTAAAGAAGTCTACATATATTTGCATGTAGAAATACACACAAATGTTAATATATATGCTAACCCACAACCATCCGTTCCACCAGATTAAGACTGGTGAGTGTTTCACTGGGAAACCACTGGGAGTTACAATTCCAACAGCAGATGAACACACATTCATGGCAAGAACATAAAATAACAAAAGCTATGTTATGATAACAGTCTATGGATTTGTTATCACATGTCTAGCAGAGTCAGCATTAGGGACAAATTAAATACACTGAGCATAGCTACCTTTTTGATCCGTAAGTACACAGTGGCTTACAGCCAACACATCGCTTTGGCTCACATACATGCATGGTCACTGTGTCATAGAGTCCACACATACAATGTCAGTCAGTAATGTCAAATATAACAGTCCCTTTTTCCATGCTGATGGCAGACACATTCCCGGTTTCCCTGGATGTTTATTCCATAAATCAACTGAAAAGGGGAAAGAAAATAAGACAAATATGGCAAAAGAAAATATGTAGGATTTGACTAGTATGGCAGAAATCAAAAGAAAAATGAAAAGTGATTGAAGTGGGAATGCAACATTAGTGATGAGTTTTTATTTGTTTCAGAATCTACTAGCTTTCCATAGGCTACATTTAAGTCTTACATAAAACTAGCAACTTTGAGAAATGAACAAACCATTATTTTCAGCACAGACATGAAGCTTGTAACACACATTATGTCCCAGACTAAAAATCTGTATTTTTCCCCAGTGGAGAATTCCAATGTTATGTACTTTTAGTCTAGATTAATGCATGCCCATTAAACTGGCCCAGTATCTTTTGATATTTTCACATTCCCAGTAGAGGGCACTACAGCCAATACAGACTGGCATTAAATGTGAAGTCAGTGTAGGAGGAGGATGTAGGATCCAGGCTTTTATTTCCTTACATTTCATCACACTTTTTGCTCATCATTAAGCCAGCTTTGTCTTTGTGGTTCTTTAGGGCTAATTTTGAACTTCAAACTGCCTATGTGAGTTTTGGGCACCTGCAAAAATTCCTATGGTTGTATATGAGATGTCTGAGTATCATCTGTGTGACATAGGGCGTGAGCAACGGCAATACCAGTCGTATGTAAACAGAAGTGCCCCTGCCTGAGATGCAGTCTGGCAGGTCAGAGCGCAGAGACATAAGCATCAGGCTGTGTCATGCAAGCTGTGACCCCTCCTACCGTGTCTGGGCACACAATGTCAGACTCAATCTGTCCCTGTATCAGTTTCTGAGCCAACATGGCTCCTGGCAAGGTAACGCCACCTCATTAGTCACATCCTACTCCTCCTCCCTCCGTCCAACCAACTCCACAGAGACTGGCCAGCGGAGTGCATGTCCATGGCTTGTGGAATGACTGTAATGCGTGTGTGCCATTTAACTGATTATCCTTGATTAGCTTTAGAGAAATTAGTTTAATTACTATTTAGTGGTGTAAACATACTCTGAAGGCCTTGGGGATAAGTCACAAACCACCGCTGAGAAGCAATACAAATGTAATACATAGAGGAAAACATATCAGAGAGCGAGAGATAGAGACATGAGAAAAGAAGACTTACTTCTTCTTGTCCTTGTCCTTCTTGAAGGGCTGTTGCGAGCAGCCCTGCAGAGCCTGGCCCATCAGCGTCTCAGCAGCCACCTTTCTTCTGTTGAAGGCGTTCATCTCCTCCTCCAGATCTCGCCTCTTCTCCTCCAGATTCCTCTTCTCCTCCTGGTGCATCCGCTTGAGCTGCTCAAACCTCTCATGGAGCTGGAGATGTTGGCGGGGGCAAGGGACAATGTGATACATGCAAAATATGGTGTGTTACGAATGATAATCCTCATTGTCAATCCTCACTTACCTCTCTTTCTTTTTCTTTCAGCTCTGCCTCTGTCTCTTTCACTTTGTTGACAAACATCTGTCTCATTTCTTCCTCCTTGTGCTGCAACTCCCCAAGGAACTCCTTCCTCTTGGCTTCATATGTCTCCTGCAGGCTGAAGGTCGGGGAACAAGCAAAGTTAAGAAAGATAGGAAGGATAGGGAAAGGATTCATTTCCATGCCACAAAATCATCTTCACATGGATTTTCAGCTTTGTGGTTTTAACAAAATAAGAGAGCAGGAGCTGACTGGCGAATTGCGCTGTTATGAAATGAATTGCCAAAATGCATTACATCACAGCTCGCCCTGAACTCACCTGAAGGGCTGGCTGTCCGGGTCTGTGTCCTTGAAGCCCATCTCCTCCAGCTTGCAGCGACGGTACAGTTCATAGTGCCGAGCATGCGTTTGCTCTCTGAGATCCTCCATGTTCACGCGCAGCAGCATCTCCCTCAGCTTCACAAAATCACAGTGGCTTTCGTTCTCCACTGGAATAAAAGAGGCTTGGGATTTAACTACATGCACTGACCTTTATGAAAACACCTCTGCTTACTGTGCTCACAGATGTAGAGTACAGTGACATTATCATGAGCTTTTCTGTTAAGAGATGTGTATAATTAGGTAGTAGGTATTTTCCTTAGCACTTGTGCTCTTTAGGGGACTTTTACGATGCTTGTAATTGCCAAATCAATTCAGCAGAGTTGGACTTACCCTGTACTGATCCCCAGGGGTACAGCCTTGCTCTCGCCATCTTATTCCCCACTTTCACTTCTTCTAAACTTCCCACCACAGCAAAGGGAAGGTGAGCCTGTAATGTAAAGACGTGTTTATCTACCATTATAATGTGGTTAAAATGAATACTACTGTTGTCATATCCTGGTGACTCGATCTGCTAATGTCTATACTACATGCAATTCAAACTGTAGCTCATATGATGCTACTGCAGTTCTCTCTACTCATTTTCCTGCATCTTCTCTGTAACGATCTGAGTTTCATTAAATGTGTATGTGTGTGTATAGACTTCCTACAAATTTGTATTTTTACTTCTTCTTTTACAACTTCTTGTGTGTTTGAAAATGTTTCCAATGTACCAGTTGTATTTTCTAACACTGCCAGTTATGAATATGCGGCTGGAGTTTGAATAGCTGGACATGTAGATATTAACTTAAGCAAATTAATTGAGGACAATGTAATGAATCCAGAAAGTAGGGTCCATTACAATGAATTTGTGTATAGATCATTGTGTGAATAAAATTGCGTTGTTCTGTTGATATAGCCAACAGACTCAAGCAGCAGCTATTATAGGCACTGATTTCCCAGTCCTCAACCTGCTGCAGGACCCAGTTAAACCTGCAGCATGTGTATGTTGTGACTGTTCAGAGCTATACTGTACGCTTGTGTGTGTGGATGTGTGAGTGAGAGAGAGCAGGACTCACATTCATGGAGGAGTTGATCTCTGTAACAGCCTCATCCTCTATAGGAAACTGATAAATCTGCACTCCATTGCTGACCAGCTCACTCATAATCTTTATCTTGAATTTATGCAGTTCACTCTTGGATATTGTGTCTGACTTTGCGATAATAGGGATGATGTTCACCTGTGTGGAAAAGCATAATCTGAATAATAGATTGAATAATGATTAATATAATTTGCTGTATTGCACAGTACTAGATCCTTATGTCACCTTGCTGTCCAATTTCTTCATTGTGACAAGATCCAGGGACTTGAGAGAGTGTCCAGTGGGAGCGATGAAATACAGGCAGGCGTGGATTCTTGAGTCATGGTAGTTAAATAAGGAGCGTTTTATTTTTAGCTCCTCTTGAAGGTAATTTTCAAACTGGGTATCAATGTAGTCAACGATGGGTTTATAGCTGCACAGGAAAAGAAAACAACAAAAGTCAACCCATATTTCTTAAATCATGAACATCTTTCATTTATCCTCACATGCACCAGCAGAGGGAATCAGTTTGCTTGCCTTGCCGGTTCAGAGGCATATTAGTATCCTGGTTACAAACTCTGCAACGGCCGTCTTGCAGCCAAGAATGCCCTCTTTTTATACTCCCTGCTGGTAGAGCGCTCAAATGTCTATTGAGATTGCATTCGTTCTACCAGTCATTCCCTACCCTTTCTTCCTTTCCAATTCACATGCCAACAACAGGGCAGATCCCTATGTCAGTCCTTCACCCTGTATGTGTATGGGCTGAGGGACCAGAGCAAAAGAGCTTCTGTGGAAAAATGATTAATGGCCAGTGCTGATCAAAACTCTAGATACGTTTCTATTGTTGGCTCTGCAAATTGCTACAGATCAGTGATGAAATAGTGTTAAATCTTAAATGAAATTGAGTCTATAACATATGAATTATAATAATATAGTATTTTCTTCTTTGTACAAGGCAGTTTGTTCTCTTTTTGATCCTTACTTTTCATTTTTAAACCTGGATAGTAAAGGGCCTGATTGAATGTCAAACCATCATCTACAAGCATTCGTACCTTTCTTCTTTGTTGATCTGGTCTCCAAACCCAACAGTGTCCACAATGGTCAGCTTGAGGTTGACATTGCTCTCCTGCAGATCATAAGTTCTGGGGCGTAGATGTACGTCATTGTGATAATGGCTGGCTTCTTCACTCTCAAACGTTGTGTTGAAAAGAGTGTTCATTAATGTAGACTTGCCTATCCCCGTCTCACCTGAGCAAAGAAAATAAACAGGATGACATATGGTGAAGAGGGATAGGTGATATTCACTTTCACAGTCCATGCATTAATGCTCCAAATTCAAAAATGTGTAACATGCAACATTTTGACTGAAACATTGAATTAGGAGTTCCTGCTGGGTTCAGACTTACCTACACAGAGGATGTTGAAGCAGAATCCCTGTGCGACTGATTTGCTGACCAACTGGTCTGGAAGACTGTCAAACCCCACATGGCCTCCGAGCTCCAGGTTCCGCTTCTCCTCATTCTGCGGTATTTTGAGACAGGCAGAACAAAAGAATATTTCCTCTCCGTTCTATTCATTTCTTGCATTACACAAATATTTTGTTACATTCGCCTTCCCGTTAAATATCTAAGTTCAATAACAAAATGGAGAAGTTAAAAATAAAAGCCCTTTTGTGAGATCCCATCCTACTGCTTTCAAGCTTAAGAGCATGCTTTACGAATGAGGTCATCTTTCTCTTTCACTTAAAACACCGAATGGTCAGACCTATAAAAAGGATTTCTCTGACCATCATAAACCAGATTCCTCCAGCAAAGGCACATAAATCTGGCAAGGGCAAAAAACACACTGAGGGTATTTCAAAACAGCAAAGAATCGTTTTGAGATGTGCAGAACTGAGGTCATACTTTACATGGAGTGGCTTTTGTCTGCGTCTGCTTTAAATGCAGCCGATGCAACACTGCATAATGTATTAGTCTGTTTAACATTACAGACAGTAATGTTTGTGATTATACAGTACTATGCTTTGTTCTAATTCATGCTTGGAGAATGAGAGCCTAAACTAAAAATAAGCCTAAACGCAATAAATACACACAACCAAAGTGCTATATCTATTCTGAATTTTCATTGATAGTGGACTCAAATGCTGATGATATTACATTAAAGCATTTGTATATGAATGCCAAATAACACAGACTATGTTGTCCTGGCTGATCAGTTGGGGTGCTTGGAGGCTGGTCCTCCCTCCTATGCCGGCTACATCCTGGGACACTGAGAAACAGCAGGCACCTCTCAAAAGGCTCAACATGAGGACAAGGATGGGTTCAATACAACAATCATCTGTTTCTCTCCCTCTCTCCACACACACAGACACACACAAACACACACACACACACACACACACACA
>NW_027279975.1:0-120000 GCF_046629955.1 Centroberyx affinis
CCAATCCTTTAAGCACCCTGATAAGATTCTACTCGCATATTAAGTAAAAGTGGCTTTGGCAAAATTATACTTAAGTAAAAGTGTCAACGTTCATGCTCAATATGAACTGATACAGTGTAGTATAGTGTAGTAGCACAGAAGCTAACTGTATCAGTGATACAGTTACAGTATGCTGGTTCAGTATCTTTCTCTTAAAACTGGCATGTTTTAAAGTGCATGATTTTCATCACCTAATCAAGTATTTTGCATTCAAGTAGCTAGTAATTGAAGGTGTTAAAGGGCCTAAATTTTGTGAAATATAAAGTAGGATATTTGATTTTAGATATAGTGGAGGCAAAGTAAAAACGACCCAATTAATGTTTCTTAGAACAGTATTTAAGGAGAAGACTTAATTTTTGGAACGACTACACACCTCAAGGCTGATATTTAAGGAAGTGTACGGCGAGGAAGTGTAGAAAGCACATAGTTTTTGATGTGATTTCTCAATCTATGAGGCCACAATCATCTCATTTAACTTCATCAGGCCAGTTTGTCTTTCTGAGACATAAAACAGGTTGCTCACAGCTCAAGTTCAAGTCCAAAGTTCAACTAACGACACATCACCTCAAAAATGCACCGAGCCATTTATCTTTCTTCAGATTCATAACATCATGAAGGGCTCGTTAATCTCAATATCATCTTCACTAACATTATTTAGATTGTAGGTTTGCTGGGTTACACCGTTGCTGTACATTTTCCAGTTCCAAATGTACCTTATCTCATCTGTGTGTCGTTCAAAATGGATAATGTAGTTTGAGTTGATGGATTACAGATAGTAGCTGTCTTATCACATCCAGGGGTTAATAAACCTGCTGCTGTAAAATGTGACAAATGTGTTTGACTGCACTGTTATACTGCTGTACAGAACAGAGAGGAGGAGGAGGAGGAGGAGGAGGAGGAGGAGAGGAGAGGAGAGGAAAGGAAAGGAAAGGAAAGAAGAGGAAATGTAAGGAGAGGAAAGGAGAGGAAATGAAAGGAGAGTAGAAAAGAAGAAAAGAGAGGACAGGAGAGGAAGGGAGAGGAAATAAAAGAAGTGGAGAGGAGGTGAGAGGAGGTGAGAGGAGGTGAGGAGACAAGCCTCACAAACAGACCATAATGTCACCACAATTCCCCATCACACATCTACACATCTGCAGTGGCAACATAAATCCCTACTCCTATGCCATCATGAGGAGTATGCAAATTTAAATATTTCTCATATCTTACTCTTTTCCTTTCCAGAGAACGTCTCTCTGGCCTTCATCCCCCTCTTATTCCCCCTCTCATTCCCAACCATTCCTGCTCAGACTTCATCTGTCCAGCAGCAGCTTGTTTTGAAGGGACTGTTTAACCAAGACTCCCTAGTCTGCTTTGTCACACACACCAAGATAAATGGATGTCTGATGGGCTTTGTTCAGATAACAGAACTGACTCTCTGGGACCCATGCAGCAGTGTCCATGCAGCAAACACACACACACACACACACACACACACACACATACAAGACATACACACAAATGCAAGCACATACATACATATATTCAACAAAGTGCTGCTGTATTTCTAAGGTTTATCTGGTACTTTAAGCTCAAAGTGTGACCCTCTCGCCCACGACTCATCATTGTGGGATTATGATATTAAATACTTGTTAATGGGAAAATCAGCCTATTTTTCTTATATCTCCAAAACATTGGCAAGGTTTTGACTGATGACAGTTTATCCATGCAGAGAACGGGGTGTTTGTGTGGGCTGTCGAGGAACCACCATGTCACCCACACACTGACTCCGCTGTCTGCAAGAAAAGGACCAGAGAAGAAGAGAAATCGGAGAGGAGATAAACCTATACGGGTTATCTTGGGACGCTTCCTCAGTACAGATGAACAGTAGGACAGAACCTCTCATTAAACTAGAAATATGTACATAATGTCTACACATCTATACATGTTAACATATCAAAATGTTGTGGTATAAATAAACAGTGAAATGTGAATAAAAATTAAAATCAGGATATATATTTCACTAAATCCACATTTATGCAGGTATATATTATTCTACTTTAAAAAAAAAAAAAAAAAAAGCGTAAAAAAGTAGCTTATAAGACAAGTAAACATGTAAAGTTAAAAGTAAAAAATATTAAATACAAATAAAATGTCAGAAAAATTCAGGCCCAATTATTTATTTTCATTAAACTATTCAAACAGTTGCAGTAAGCAACTGACCAAACCTGCTCAACACATTCTGAACATCAAACATTTTTAACGCCTGTATTTACATTACATTGTAATGATGTTGTTTGTGAGGCTGAAGCAAAGCGATGTTGCAACCCCTTTTTCCACTGTGTAGTTCTCTTATCACTGAGAGAGAGAGAGAGAGAGAGAGAGAGAGAGAGAGAGAGAGAGACAGTGGGTGGTCTGGGTCCAAGGGAACATTTTCTGTGTTCCCTCATTTTAAGTGTGACCCAATTAAAGCAAGTGGCATGATGTGAATTTTCACAAAGTCGGGGCGGTGGTGGATGAACATTGCTGCCCTTTTTTGGAGAGCTGCAACTCAGAGCAGCTTTATTCCTGTTAGAATTACAATTTGTTTAAAAGTGCTTCATGTAGTATTTTAACATCAGTAAATCATTACCACATTAATTAAGGCATTAGTAAAATTACTGTAAACAAACAAGCTGCAGCTGAGACTGCCAAGATGACTGGTAGTCTCTACCGGCCTCTACACTGTTGTGTGTTTGGATTTCATGGGAAACCTGCTGGATCGCTTTATGGCACAGAATAGATGAGTTTCCGAGCAACGTCACATAAAGTGTGTGTGCGCATCTCAGGGGAAGAAAGGC
Source organism: Centroberyx affinis (assembly GCF_046629955.1). Classification (NCBI taxonomy): domain Eukaryota; kingdom Metazoa; phylum Chordata; class Actinopteri; order Beryciformes; family Berycidae; genus Centroberyx; species Centroberyx affinis. The sequence goes on from NW_027279975.1 coordinate 2,856, forward strand.
TCCCGGCAGCCACTCAGTTCATGTTAGTTAGTTAGTAATCTGAGTTCCCAGAAGCAATACCAAAGATTTTAGTTTAGTAAGTGGCCATATATTTTAACATCATGCCTCGCAGTTGCTAGTTGCCAGTCGCAGCCTAGACTGGAAAGAATAAAAGCAACCCCCGAAATTAACAGTTACAGTAGAGTCCAGCTGCAGCCCCTGGCTTGGCATAGCACGCTCACACTAATGGTGCATTCCACTGGAAGTCGGAGGTCAGTAGTTCTCCAATCTAAATGCGTTCCAGAGAGTTTTCTCCAGCATTATAGCTCCTGCATCACATCGCTAGCTTGTCTAGGCTGCTAAGCAGGTCTGGCTGGGGTTATTCCTTGGATGGGAGACCACCTGGTGCTGGAAGTGGTGTTGGAGGACCAGTAGGAGGTGCTCTTCCCTCTGGTCTCATGAATAATATCCCCAATGCCCCAGGGCAGTGACAGGGACTCTGTCCTGTGAGTGAGCACCGTCCTTCGGATGAGATGTTAAACCGAGGTCCTGACTCTGTGGTCAATAAAGATCCCATCGCCACTCATCGCAGGAGTAGGGGTGTAACCCCGGTGCCCTGGCAAAATTCCCAAAAACAGGACTTCCTTCCATCATGGCCACCTAATCATCCCTCGTTACCTAATTGACTCTTTCAGTCCTCTACTCTCCACTGAGATAGCTGATGTGTGGTGAGCGTTCTGGTGCAAACTGGCTCCCGTGCATCACCCAAGTGGTGGATGAGTTGAGTCCCTTTACCGGAGCTTACATTGGGATTTATGGGAAATATACTACAAGGGTGAGATAGATCATCTCGACCGTGGTCTCATTTGTTTATGGAAATTCTACCAAGGTATCACAATTCATTTGACAATGATAAGTTGAAGCACCTCTAATCACCAAGAAGTGAGTTAAAAAGTGAGTTTTGAAAGCTTAGAAATCTCAGCACCCGGGGAAGTAATGATTGAGTCAGTGGTATTGATCAACAACCTGCAGATTTTTTATGGTAATTTTGTGCTATGGTGCACTACAAATCTTACTTGATGCACCTTTAATTCCATCAAGTGATATACTGATTTTCCTAGGTGCTGTATTAATGCCTGAAGCAAAAGCATCAGCGGATCGCATATAAAAAACTGTTTGGAGAACCGACCTCTCCGTTCCCTCAGTGGCGAATGCTTGAAATGTATTTACCCCAAAATGACTAATTGAGACAAATCTCCTGTCATGTTTTCAGACCCTGAACCTCCTCCTCTTGGAAGTTCAGGCTCCTCCAACAATCCCGAGCAGGCGACCGCCCCGGCCCAAAGTAAACCCCGGGCGTAACGAGTCCTGTCGGAGAGGGAGTCCAAAACTCACAGCGAGGGTCCTGCTTTCGGTCCGGCGGGCGGTTCCCACACACAGCCTGCGAGGCCCATTTGCCAAACTGTATTTACTACCGGCAAACAGAAGAGCGGGTCTGGATATCCTCAGGGGAGCAGCAGGTTCTTGGTGCCCGGCCAACAGGCTCTGAGCCGGGCTGAGACTGAGCAGCGAGGCGTCGGGGAGGAACTGCCCCCCCTACCCCGCCTGTGCTGAGTTATGACAGCTTGGTTTGGTGGAAGCTTGGGTTTGATTGATAGATGTGAAATACAGGTGCTGGGTTCAGACGGGGCGCTCGCACTGGATTTTAAAGATGTTTCAAAAAGAAGGATTCCCAGCAGAGAAATTCTCAAATGAAAATCAAGATGTCAGCGTACCACACACTCCTTGTTTCCAAGCATGAAGAGAGCTGCTCTTGGCAACTCTCTTCCACAAGATTAAGTGAGTTATTTGACCGATTCAAGATATTGCACTGCTCAGTAAAATTTTATACCTGCAATATTATAAATGTTTATCTTGTCTTTTATGTGTTGAGTGAGATTCATGACCCTAAGGCCTTTGAAACCAGATAAAAACCTTTTGTATAATTTAAAACATGGATTTTGGATGGATGTTAAGAAGAAAATACGCAAAGCATACTTTTTGGATACTTGGAAACAGATTTTTTTACATCTGACAACAGCTCTTCACTCATTCTCCTTCTCATATTGGCACAAGGTAAAAACCAGCCTGGGGGTTTTTGTGTCTTCAGCGATCTTTTGACAGCAGCAGGAGCTGCTCAGGCTTGGGAATAGCTGAAGCCCTGGATTGAGATACACATCTTCAGAATCCTTTAAATGATATTGTTTTATATTAAGAGATTACATTAGGCTATACTGTTTATGAAAAGAGATTTTCATAAAGACAAAAGGAGAGAACGGAGAGAAAATCTCTGCTGGAAATCTTTAGGTCAAAGCTTAAACAGACTATATGAATTCTCTGTTATACATACACACACACACACACACACACACACACACACACACACACACACACACACACACGTACTCTGGCCTGTGGTTTTCATTTGTATTCATAATACAAAAGCTCCTTTGTCTCTTTATCAAAGCCCTGAATAGCAGGTAGGCTCAGAGACATACTGTGTGAATGTGTGTAGCTGTTGTTTATTTTATGTTACTTTATTTTATTATATGTTTGTTTATTTGTTCTGTTCTATTCTATTCTATTCTATTCTTATTTTATTTTATTTTATTTATGGGAGGAAATGTGAAATTTGACAAACCTGGTTGTTAACAGCACTTTATAGATAAACCTGACTTGGCACACAGTACAGTTCCTCTGTAGTACAGTATGGGGGATCAGGGTCAGACAGGGTCGAGGAGGCAGGGCATTAGCATGTTTTATGGGTCATGCACCATGTACAAGCCTCCCTCTGATATACGGTAAGGTTTCACAGGGGTCTGCTGCTGCGGGCCACAACACCGTGTGTTTGGATCTAATTGGACAGAACAGTGACGACAGCAGGAATCATTAAATCACTCCTATAAACACAGAGTCTGACCGCCTCTGTCTCCTCGGTGTCTCCTGCCTCTCACATTATAAATCTGAGACGGGTCGCTCTCTTTCCTCTTCACTGCCAAATGGGCTTTACCTGCAAACTACAGTGCTGCAGCTTATAGTAAATGTAAGCAACTTATTACCTAGGTGTTTTGTTTACAAAGGCTTGCACTATTCAAAATGTCTGCACAAGTCTACGTCCATTTCGGTTCCATTATGTCCACGTTCATTAATGCCCATAATTTACTTTATACATCTCATCCTGTTCATTGCCTGATGCACATAATGAATGAATCTATGTAAATATATATCTCAGGTGTCGATATGTAAGACAAATACCAGCATATTTATTGTACTTGCTAAATAAAGTAATTTGTATCCATTTTTGAAGACTTGGTTCAAAAGTAATTTATAGAGAATGCATTTTCCTCTTAGCATTAGCCGTAATTCATATGCTGATCCAAATCAAGGGAGTCATATGCATTATTCATATGTTACTCTTATTTCTATATCTTATGTACAGTGTGCAATGTTTAAAGGAGAACCATAATAGCAATTCAAAATTGTCTATTTATATACATTTATGAATAAAGCTATTCAGTGAAGACATTGTTAAAATTTGATTTTGAGGGTTTAAATTTAAAGCTGCTGCATTTTCAAAAATCCATTTTTACAGGCTGCTTTGAACAAACTCTAGTCAACACATCAAAAGTGGATTTGGTCCCGATTGGCTCCCCTCACTAAACAATTGCCAAAATTCTTCCAATCAGGCAAGTTGATAACTGTCAGCCAATCAGGGTCCAGTATTTTCACTATTCTGTCTGTGAGGACTAAACTACACCATGAAGAACATTATTCTGATCCTGAGCCTGATATACTGTATTTGAAAACAAATCTGAAAACTGAAACTCATTAGGTGGCATTTTCTTCTATTAGCATGTGCTTATATCTTTCTCCTATCTTCTATATATATGAGCAGTCGAGAGTGTTTCGTGACATGATCGTTGATATCAAAACTGAGCAAAATCAGAGAGGCAGAATGGACGAGTGTACGCAGTCTTTGTGTATTAAGAAGAACCTCCAGAAAATGTAACTGACAAGTGTAATAAATCAAGGCGGGACCTTCCCGCTGAACCGCATCCGAACAAATGGATCACGTCAGAACGCTAATTCCCCACCAGCCTCTATATAAACATGGAGAGGGGGAGGCAGAGGAGGAGCGTGGATGAGCGGGTGAGGAAGGGTGAGGGAGGGTGGGGAAGGGTGAGGAAGGGTGGGGTGGGGAGGGTGAGGAAGGGTGGGAGGGTGACGAGGGACGGTCAGGAATGCAAATGGCTAGTAAGGGAAAGTGGGAAAGGCTTGTAGAGAAGATTATATGAGAGATGATTTGACATTACTGTTTCTTATGATCTAATTAAAAGCAATAAATGAAATAAAGAATTCTATACATAAACCCTACAGTGTATATTCATGTAAGGGGGTAAAAAAACACGTTACCCTCAGTGGATCCAGTTCATTAAAAGGCCTTAAGTTAGCCTTTGTCCTTTACATGGAACCATCATTTGTTTTCATTTTGTGCTATCAATGATTTTGTAAGAACAGCTGTCACTTTTTCAAATGGTCAGTATCTCATTTTGGAGCAGAACACTTTAAATACACAACTTGTCACCATCCAACACTTGAAAACTATCAAGGATAACACAGCTATGCTAACTCACTTATTTCCACTGGGTTCCTTAATGGGAGGTGGAGATTTTATTTATGTATTTATTCATTTTTTTGATATGGACAATGCAGAGTGCCACTTCAACTGGTTACAAACAAGTTGATCCAACTGATGTTCTGCATACAGAGATTATAGCTATTGCTAGTTTCCAATTCCTGACTCTTGTTAGGCTTTTCTTTAAAAAAGGTTACATGCAATTAAGAAGCATAATTTAAAGGAGAAATAGAACGACCAACAGATAAAAATAAATTAAGCAAGTAATTTATAATGAGATGATTAAAAATGGATACAGCTCTGATTTTGCTTCAGCCAGTATTTCACATTTGTATTAAAAACCTTAATGTCTTGGATTCATTTTTATTTCAGTTGGGAGTCGGGGCAAAATGGCAGCAAGTACAGCACATTTTGGAAGGAAGTATGATAATGACATGAAATCACAGGCAATGAGGAGGGAGATAAAGTGGAAGAGAGGGAAGAAGTGAGGAGGCAGTGAGTTATAGATGATGATGATTTTTGTCACAGGGTTGAGTCACAGCTTCAGAAGAGACTGAACGCCAACCTGCTCTGTCACTGTTAGCTGCTATGGATAGAAGTGTTATCAAAACAGTCTAAATCTAAATGCTGCCTCACATGGGACTACTATTGTCTGTGAGAGAGTCAGAGAAAGAGATGAGGTTCTATTTTAAGTCTTAAGAGTCTGTTCTGCTGAAAAGTGAGGTGTCTGGCTGTGGATCGACTGTGAAGGTGAGAGAGAGCATAACGATGACGTTAAATGTTTTATTCTCTGCGTTTCCAAAAGCTGACACGCTCCCAGAAGAGTTCCTTATTTAACCTGGCAGCACATCATGAAGAAGTGGGTTTATCTAAACAATAACTACATATACTTTCCCTCTTCATAAATTTAATTTCTGTCCCCCCCAACACAAATAAACTGCATTAACAGCTGCCATATGTGGTTATTTAGCGGTAAGGCAGGAATGCGTGGCATATATTAGGCACATATATAAGTGATATGCCAGCCAACTAGCCATACATTTATATATACTGTATATTTATAGGCTATATATACACTACTAGTCAAAAGTTTGGACACACCACATTTTTCTATTTTTACTATTTCCCACATTTGAGAATAGTAGTAAATACATCAAAACTATGAAATAAGACAAATGGGATCATGCAGTGACCAAAAAAGTGTTAAACAAATCAAAACTATCGTATATTTTAGATTCTTTAAAGTAGCTGCCCTTTGCTTTGATGGAAAGGAAAAGGCTTTGGAAAGAAATTCATACATAGGCATCAACTTCACTATTTATATTTGTCTAAGAAACAAATTTCAAGCATTTAAGCATAAGCCTTTAGATTAAGAGAATGAAAAACATACATTCAATCAGGTGTGTCTAAACTTTTGACTGGTAGTGTATATATACTGTATATATATATAGCCATTTCCTCCTCAGTGTTAATATTCTAGTTCAGGGCGAAACTGAGAAACACACAGTTGGAAAATTCCCGGTCTCATTCCCACGACAGTTGCCACAGACAGAGTTGGTTTATGCACACCGCTCCGCTCAAATAAACCATACCAGCTTAATGCCACCCACATGCCCCTCAAATCAAAACAGCTCAGCTCTACAGAGGGCCAGTGTACATGTGGAAATTAAACAGGTTTAGTGGGCTAATAAACAGCTTTTTAAGCCTTTGTGTCATGGCTTATTTCCTAATCAGTCAATCTCTCTCTCTGTCTGTGTTTTTCTTTACTGTTTTGCCTGCTTGGAGCATAAAGGCCGCTGTCACTCAAAAACTCCAAACTGCAGACAGATAAACCGCATCAAGTTTGCTGACTAAGTTTCATACTGTAGAATCCAGACTGAGTTATAGATACACAGGAAAGGCCTGACACCTGGTGGAGGATTTGTTAGAAGAAAAAGGCAAAACATTAAAGCCACAAAACACAATTCCTCCAGAACAAAGCAGCTATATCCATGAAAAGACAGAGAAAGAAATATAATCTAGTTATCTTATTTAAATTTACATATTTTACCAAGTATTTAGTATGCTTGTATACTGTAGGTAGGCATGTGATTCTTAATCTTGATCATGTGTGAGAGGTGAAGACCACATGAGATTGTGATTGTCCAATTGGCCACAGGCATCACAGTTGAATAATTATCAGTGAGAAGTTATCAAGATAACTCTTTATATAATGTTTTAAAGAATTGAGAGAGGAAGACCTTTTGCCTTCCATGGAAAATCGTGCAAAAAAAAAAAAAACCCTCTCTCTCTTCTTCTATTGCCAGACTCATCACAATGAAGCCAGATGGATTTGAATGGGACAAGACAACCCCAGGAGGATGAGAGGAAATAGAAACGGTTCATGGAAAATCCAGCAGCATCCTTATAATAGAAATCTGACATTAAATCAAGAGAGCGGTGCTTTGATACTGTCAAAAGATGGGATGGAAAATATCTCAGATGATGGGATCATAGAGTCAGAATAGACTGTTTCACTTCCCACAATGTAGGCTAGTAATGCTACTGTACAACTGCTACTGCAACCACTACCAGTACTAACATTTGTTTGCCAATATTTACTAAGAAAGTAAAAAAAAAAAAAAAAGTGCTGACCCACTGGCTGTCTGGAGTCAAACACATTCAACCAAACTAATGACAAACTAACACAAATTTATGACTTTTGCACCACAACTGGTTCAAACAAAATTCAAAATATTCTCGCTTTTAATCATTGTATGATTGTCTGTTTGTTGTTTTGTTTTTTAGCGTTATTATCGTGTATTCTTTTCATTTTATGGTAATTAGGGTAGATGCTATAAGCCCCTCTGGCCTTTTTTTCCTCACCTGCACAATTTGTTTAGCTGCATGTTGTATCTATTTGTTATTATTTTATTTGTGCAAATAACTTGTTTATATCATTTATGCATCAGAACAATTCAAATAGAGCCAGGTAAGTCGTCAACCAGAAAAGTAGCCTACACTAAATGGACTTTCAAATACTTTCCTGTGATGATCTAACCCTTCTAGTACCTGTTGTACCATGCTATGTAGCAAACCCCACCCATTTGGTTCTCCAATGCAGGTTAAAACAGAGGAAATTTTGCCAAAAACTTAAAATAGTACAGTATTTAACCAAGGTCTACTAAGCACTCTGTCTCACCCTGCAGCTTCCACTAGGCAAATCAAGGTAAACATCCCTCATCTCATCAAATAGCGAGACAAAATGCTCTTTAATTAGACTCTCAACTAATTGCATAATATCTCCCATGGTGCTCCAGGGTGAAGTGAAGCATAAGCAGAGAGGAGAATGGCGTCTTTGTTGTTGTTTTTCTGGCCTTGGCTCTCGCTGCTCAGTGGAACCATGGAGACCAGCAGCCACACGGACAGGAGGCCGCCGGAGCCTGACTGACACTCACATTATAAGATCTGGTCCTGGTTTATTGATCTGAGTCGTTTGGGTTATTGTACACAGAAATCAGGCAGCGATGGACATAAAGACAGTGAAACTCTCTGAGATGGCCGGGAAATCTGCTTAGATTTAGTTAAACCAGAATGAAACTGACTTTTAGGTTTCTATTCTGCAGCAGGAGATATTTTCCTAACAAATTCCATTATCATCTTCTAGTTTTATGAGGTTTGTGTTGCAAGTTCCCAAGATTTAAAAAAACAAGCATGACCTCTATGAAGCCACTGAACTGCAATTGCTTGAGGTGGTTGAAGAGAAATTTTATGGACTTTATGGACTTTTATGGACGCATAAACTGCAGTATGTTTCACAAGGGCAACGTTACTTTTCATAAATGTTCTTTCATCCATCTCATGCATTTGATGTCAGAGGATTGCTTTTTGCTCTTAAGAACTCAAAGCCGAAAACTCACAAGAGAAATTACAAGAAAATGTTTTGCAGGATAACAAAAGTCACTGTTGCAAAGTATTGATTCATGCCGCCGCACATCAAGTTCCTTTATCTTACATGAGATAAAATGTAAAGCTTAGGAGTAAACTAAACTTTTTACTTTGCAAAAGTGTTTTTTTCCTGCACTTGCCAGGCATTTTCAGTACTGCAGGGGCTTATCAGTTTTTCACTGAACACAAAAATCACCTTTGGTTGAATTTATCTTTAAGTTCTCGCATGTTTTCTGTTCTGGTCTTTGCAACCTGAACGCAGACAAACAGTCTGGTTCTGGGTCAGCACTCACAGCTTATTACAAACAGTATAAAAGGCCCAGAACCCCCCCCCCCCCCCCCCCCCCCACACACACACACACACACACACACTGTCCCCCAAAGATGGAGAGCATAATGAGCAGTAAACAGGGGGTGTGGAGGAGAGGAAAGGGGGGGTCCAACTTGAAATGAAGGGGTGACAAAAGAAGGGGGGTGTCTCCACGGCGACTGAGGCGAGCCGCTCCAGTCACATGGCTTGGTTTTCTATTCAAACCGGTGAGAGAGAGAGAGAGAGAGAGAGGCTCGGAGCCCCGTCTCAGTCCATGTTTTGGAAGCCAATGGCAGCAGGATGAGTGGAGCCCAACAGGACGGCGCTACGACGGCCGCCAGCGCCCATCTGAACGGGACGGCAGCTCTGGGACTGCGTGACCAGGAGATAAACACGGCCCTGTTTGGTTTGTTGCTGCATTTCCTTCATTCATGTGCTTTCTTTTTGTCTTTAAAGTGAAGAGCTTTACATGCAATTTATTTACTAGTTCTTTAAAAAAAAAAAAAAAGTTCACAAAGCCTTGTTGTTGTTCCACATTCTTCAAGTAAAAGACATGAGGGGCTGGAATTCTTGTTTCTTCATATTCCCCAATGGATTCTGAATTTGAATGATCAAAATTTGCATAATTGACATCAAACAAGCCAGCAGCTTGGTTTTTGGATCTTCCCTTTATTTTATGTTTGGTTCTTTTTGCACTTAATGTCCTGCTCTCTTTTGTCCTCTTTCCTTTGGTCTGTTTTAATTTTCTGTTTTTGTTTTTTTTACTTATTTTGTTTTATTTATTTTGCACTTTTAACACTTGTTTTGTTATTGAAAAGTGCTATATAAATAGACTTTTATTTTACAGCACTTTGTGAATGTTAAGAAAAAGGAATACAAATCCAGTTATTGTTATAGTCATTATTATATATGTGGAAAAGCCATTATTTTTCCTACACCTACCTTACTATTCCTTTAACCTTTTAATGCAACACCATAGAATTAGTTTGTGAGAATGATGTTTCAGGGGTTCTGCTTTCTGTGTTTTCCATTACCCAGAAGTCAAAGTGTTCAACATCGTCCTCATCGCCCTGGCCTCGTGCGTCCTCACTTTCGCCGGCCTGTACTGCATCACTGTCTGCTACAACCGCACCAGGTAAACATCACATATTGATCACACACACACTACGGCTTGCCTGCATTGATCTTTTTCTAAAACTCTTTTCAAATTTCACAGTGAAGTTTCGTATCTCTTGAGATCCAAATAGGGTTTCTAAGCAGGTGCACCCCCCCCTAGTTTAATAACACATGGGATAGTTACATCACATCCTGAGTATTGGTAAAGACAAGATTCAGACTAACCTTCTTTTCAATATTAGGCAAATTTCATATTCATGCCAGCAAGTAAACATAGTTTTCAAATGATCTTTAGTGTCATATTTATAAACTCTTAAGCATTATGTGAACCCTAAATTCAGTGGAAACTTCATGGAATGAAGTTGGTCTATCTATAGCTCTAAGTATGCAGTGTAAAATTCCATTGAACTCATTAGTGTAATGAAGTGAACCCGTCTCTCTCCATCAGGCAGTCAAAGAGGGCCCATGTGTATGAGAGCGCAGTGACCCGGGACGAGCCGGTGAACCCGGTGGCGGTCAAAGCGGTGAAGAGGTCGGCCAGTTTCATGAACCCTCTGGCCCTCTTCAGGAAGCCCGACGCGGCCAAGGACAACTCCAGGATCTACTACATCTACAGCAACCCGCTGCCCATAGGGGTGGAGGAGGAGGAGGCGGTGGAGGAGACCGGGGCCCCCCGAGCGCCGGAGGAGCAAACTGCGCTTTCACTGCCGCTGTCGTTCCAGGAGTACGCCAAGGACCCGGCCAGCGGCGTCATCCTGGACCCGCCCATTTTCTACATGCAGCTTTAGAGAGTGGTGGACTGTTTCTCTCTAGGAGGGTAGGAGGTGGGTTTCTGAATCAGTCTACAGTTGTTGCTTTTGATTGGTAAAAAGTGACAGGGTGAGGTAGTGGTATGAGGAACTGTTCTGCTCCTGAAAGGTCACAGGTTTGATCCCTGAAACAGCCAGTGTCTGTCCATCAACAGCTGTGTGTCTTTGTGCAAGAAAACTGAAACCTTCTATCTGTTCAAGTCACTCTGGATAGCAGTGCATGTTTGTGTAAACACTGTTTTCAGCCAGTCTGCGCCTAATACACAATTTTGAAAGATGTGTAAAAGTGGGGTGGGGAGCGAGAGCCAACAGGAGGGTGTGTCTGTGATAATGGATCACACATCTTTAGTAACAATTTTCTGATCGCAAAGCTTTTGACGCTGCCAAAGTCGAAATGCCTGCTTTGACATCACTGATTGACGTGTGGTCAGAAGTGCAACAGTTAAACGTTTCAGCTCACAGAAAAGTGTAACAACGATCTTCTGCCCCTAGAAACAGATAAAGGACTTAATTCGAAAAATGTTTAAAGTACAGGATTAATGCTATTCACTATACAGAAGCCATATAACCATGTGTACAGCTCAAAACACGTGATTTAGTGCTTATTTGCTCTTCAAATGTACACTAGGATATATTCTACAAATATATATATGACTGTCATGTGCAGACCTCATAAGTCTAATTTTTGGTTTTCAATTTTTCACTTCAATTGAAGGATTACATGCTCCTTTAGTTGAGAAAAATAAGAAACCATTTCAAAACCCATTGGATAAACTCAACAATGCATGGCTGTCAAGATTAACATGAGGGTGTTTTTCATATTTCCTGAAAAGCTGACACAAGATTTTCACCCGGCACCAACGATATGTAAATTTAGAAGCGAATCCAGTATTTTTCCTTTCTTGATTTTTAATGAATTTCATAAAACCGGTGACGTGATGTGCTTTACAAAAGAAGCAGAGCGTGAGAGACAAAGAGAGAGAGAGAGAGAGAGACCAGAAACACACAAACGGTTATCACTGCTGAGCCATCGATCGTACTCCTGGGCAACATGATCGGATTGTACAAGAGTCAGTCACTGAAAACTCCTCAGACGATTGGCTGGGTCTCCCTGATCAGCCACTCCAGCGCCTCCTTCCTGCCCTGCCTCTCCAGCTCCGCTCCCACCACCTCCCTGCACTGCCTGTGGTAGTCGTTCACCCAGTCCCGCTGCGGCACAGAGAGGAGAGAGCGTCAAGCGAAATCGAACCATGAACAGAACTGTGATGATTTCTTTGAGTGCAGAATGTGACTGGAGTAGTTGGGAATATTGTCTAACATCAAAATGTACAGTTTATGGTTTTCATATAGGTCGTCTGAAGCTAAACTGTTTGTATTTCTCACTAGTTTTCATCTAACTCAACCATCGGATGCTGTGAGACTATGCTCACAATATTGCAGAATGTGAAGAAGTAGGCTACTTTTGGTATGTCATTTTACTTGGAGCACGGTGTTTTTAAAATTTCCAATAAAAGTAATGTTTTTGAGAGAACATTTTAAAATAAATGTGTGAATGTATGTGTTTATGCGTTCAATTAAATATAGTAGATATCGGATCAAGAGTAGAATCAGGAAGGACAGGGGAAAAGAAAATTAAAGAAAATACAAATAAAGGTTATTATTATTATTATTATTATTATAAATAAGGAGGCTATGGGGTAAAATCATAGTGGAAATCCGTCACCTCTTTCTGGGTGAGCAGCTCTGTGTTCATCATCTTGACTTGGATGGGGACGAGGGTGAGGGGCTCAAACGTCAGACTCCCCCTGTTTCTGAAGTTGTACTGGAGACACACAGGCAGGGGAACAAAAACAAAAACGTGAATGCTTTTCCTTGAAACACTCCTTTTTAGTTTCAGATATTGTCAGTGATAAGCATAATTTTAGCCAAGAAATATTCTGTGACAATGCGTTCGACACAGGTAAGAGGCACAGCCAAGCATCATCGGCATTACCAAATAATTACAGAACAGCTTGAAGAGTATTATGGCGTTTAAGAATCCTCATGTACTGTGTAAAAAGTTTTCTTCAAAAGTAGTATACATACATCAGTGTAAAGGAGCAGGAGAAAGATTGCTTTTTAAAAAAAAAAAAATCATTGTTTTTTGCATTTTTGAGAAATCATATTGCGTGGGTCAAACTATGAATTTCAATTTCTGCAGTTATGTTAACATCAAGAACAAGCATTAATGCTCACTCCTTACTCAACCCATATAACATATTTCCCAGTCAAAGGGCTTACTTTGGGTTTAGATGGCACAACAAGAACCACATTTTCGATTCTAATGCCAAAAGATCCATCTTCATAGTACCCGGGTTCTAGAAAAATAGACAAAAAACGAGGAGATGAAGATTTAGAACATAAAAATACAGGAAAAAAGATAGATTATTGTGCGTTTGTGCAAATATAGGTGTACAGGTGATACAGGTGTCAACAGGGTGAACTCATCAATTCCAATTCAACTGAGGAATTACAATTTGAAAAAACCTACAGGAAACAGAACTGGAATTGAATTGGAATTTCAGGAAGTTGAATTTAATTAGATTTTTTTTTTTAAGTTTATTTTTTGTTTTTTCTTACATATCTGAGATTACACGTAGTGATATACAATATATTATCAATACTTAATATCATACAACGTTAAAGGGATCTTTCAGGTGGTATTTGATGCATAACATGTAATCGTCATACATCCATTATGATTGAATGCATTTGATTTGTTTGATTCACTCCCCTCCCGGCCCCCTGCCGTACCGTCACTGACGATCATGCCGGCCTCCAGCGGCTCGTCGGCGAAGGTCTTGTAGCTGATGCCGCACGGCCCCTCGTGGACGTTGAGGAAGCAGCCCACGCCGTGTCCCGTACCGTGGAGGTAGTCCAGCCCCGCGTCCCACAGGGCCGCACGGGCGAACGAATCCAACAGGTGGCCTGGGGAGACGAGGAAGGAGAGAGTTGGGATCACAAATTTGTCATTATGTAATATACAGTAACTCAGAGTCTAATTTTAAAACTTGGAGGGACGAGATTTAGGGAAAATTACCCTTCTCAGCAAAGGAAATTCAAGAAATATATTTGATAGAATAAATTAAACAAGAGAAAAAAATTTGCAGTACTCAATCTCTTGGGTCATTTGAGCCTTACTTAACTATTTGAGAATAGTGAACATATTTCTAATGTAAAATCTATGATTCATGAGACCAGTTATGGCTTTGACACATCAGGGATTACATGACTGTGGTTTCAATACAAATAAATAAATAAACCTAATGCTAAAGTCACAGCAGCAGGCAATACCTTTGGTTCCATTGGGGAAAACAGCAGCACTGACAGCTATGTGTCCCTTCAGTACATAGGTAAAGCTTTCCTGGAGGAAAAAAAAGAGCATACAATACAAATGAGTGAAATTACACATTACACATAGATAGACCACACTCAAATGTATAATTTACCTTCTCAAAAGCAGAGGGTGTCCCAAAGTGCATGGTGCGGGTGACGTCTGTGGTTCCATCACTGCCAAAGACACCAAAACGTTGCTTAAAAATAGAATATCTGTATTGTCTCATCAATTATTAACTGGATTGAAGAGGATAGTGAAAATACGTGTGATGATAATGAGTGCAGATGCAGCACATTAAAAGGCTGTATGCATGTAATCCACAGAAAAACATTCTTTATTATTCTTGTGCTGGTTGGTATTCTTATTTATGGGTAGATACATTGGGATTGATGAGATGTCTGGATCAAAAATCACTGGATTACTGCATACGAGTGAGTAATATAAATGTGGCTGTTGTGTAACATAGATTGATGTTTGTTTACGTGTACTGCGCTCCAGAGTCTATCAGGTAAACTTCATTCACGGAGAGAGTTCTGTTGGTTTCAGGCAGAGGTCTATAAGAAATAGACAAAGGGGAAGAATACGGACATTAAAAACTCAAAACTTTATAAGCAGTTAGCCATAATTAGCAGATCTTGGTTAATAGTATTTGCAAATAACTCTTGGGAGTTTGTTTTAACCTACTCGGAGTGGCAGATGGGTGAGGTTTACCAGGTATGACAATAGTGCTATAAAGTAACTGAAAGTCAATTTAGTTCACTTTTATGTGATTGATAACATATCTGACATCATCCGGTGTGATCTGACATGATAAACTCCACCAATCTGGTGCTCCACGTAGGTTAAAACAAACACTAAGAATTATTTGCCAATACAATTTGACCAAGCTATGTTTGATGAATCAACTGACCTGTAATGTATGATTGCTCCGTTTGGACCAACACTGGAGATTGTGGGGAAACTGAGGCCGACAAAATCTTTCTGTTGACTGAAAAAGACACATAATCCTTAAGAAAAATAACTTTATCACGCAGGGTGTCTACAGATTTTGGCAAATTAAATTGGCACTTAATATATCTTAAAACGTATTCAGTTAGGATGCCAAATTTAAGACCATTTTTAATCCAAAAAATAAATGTGCGAAAGGGGAAAATAACAATATTATTGATGTCTGGTTGATTTCTTGCACCAAAAGCAGCACACTCAGGAAATACAACAGTAAGACCTCTGAAATAGCATTTTAAATAAATTATACTTCATTGTATTTTTAAGGCCTTAGAAATACCTCAAGTAAATATATTTTCAGACATTTTTAAAGGACCTACACACACCCTGTGAGTGTGTCACTTCCATGTGCAGCAGAGGGCGGTATAACTCCAAAATGCTCACTATCAAAAACACAGTCATGTATCTGTCAAACCCACACAATCCTCCCACTACTTCCGAAGTGTGGAATCTGACATGAAGTTAAAAACTGGATTAACTTATCAAGCTAAAGCGGAAAACCGATCTGGATTATATAACTGCTACAGCTGAAAAAGAAACATCCACCTGCGCAATTCCTCAGCCTTATCGGCGGCGGAGATCTCAGTCACCATGCCTTTTGGAATCTATAAAACAATAACCAAAGCAGTCAGCCATGAGGACAGTTAAAACAGCACACGCTACAGTTAAAGTGTATGCGGGGGTTGTTATGTAATCACATTTACAAGAACAAAGTGTTCCCAGACTTGGAAATCAAATCAAATCAAGAACTTTTCAATGACTTTTAAGGTTTCATCAAACATGACTTTTAAGGTCTTGTTTGATGAAATTCAAGGACTCAAAATTGGCATTTTTTTTGGCGCAAGACTTGAGATTGGTCAAAATAAGATATCATTTTGAGAAAGAAAATATTTTTTTACTCATGATCGTGTCAACTCAAGAAATCCTGGTGAAATCATTCATTTTGAACACTGCTGCTTTATCAACGCAAATCTCCATCATCGGGTTTTCCTCAGGATGTGAAGTGTTGATGCTAGGACAGAGAGAGGTCCAGAACGCTAAGGCCTATTACATTTTAGTGTTTTCAAGGCCATCCACTGATTTTCAATGACTTTTACGGCCTTGTTTCATTTTTCTCAAATCCACAAACTTTCAAGGCCTGTGGAAACCCTGTGAACACATACTGGACATATCTATTATTTTCACTTTTGAAACTGTATGGCCTGTGAGAGAGAGAGAGAGTTAAAAATACCTCCTTTTCCAACCAAGCAAAGAGTTCACAAAGGGCAACTGCATCCTTGATCTGTAGGTGAGAGAAACAGGAGACTTATATGACATTTTCTTTGAGGGACATCAGACAGTTTATAAAGATCTCATAGCCTCAATAGTTTTATAGGAGATGTATAATGCGGATTTTAAAGCGGTTCAAAGGTTCTTACATGGGCCATTTTCATGCCTTGAATCTCAGTGGCGTTCTTGACAGCCTTGGCAAGGCAGAGTGGAGTGTAGGGAATCGGAGACCTGTGGAGCTGGAAGAGACGAGGAGGAAATACTTACATTTTACATTGACATTTTGACAGTTTGGCATTTAGCTGAGGCCAACGTAGAATGAATGCAACAGTAGAATAACTTCCTTTTAGAATAAATTCCTAGATCAGCAACATTACAAGTGTCAAAGCCCAGATATTCCTGTGTCTCTTGACAAATGGTACATGAGCTATGGATTGAATGTTTTCATATAAGACAAATTTAAATATAGATATAAATATCTCGGAGCACGTGATTAATAAAAACCTATTCGCTGGTTCTACCAAATATGTTTGGTCTAAGGATGCGTTCACACCAGGCATGATGGGAAAGATTTATTCAAACTCTGCAGTGTTTCTGCCTTTAGTTCTGTTTGTTTGAGCAGATGAGAATAATGCCATTCGAACTTGGCACCCAATAACCGCACCGAGACACCAGAAAATGTGTGTCCCTGAACTCTTCCAAGCAAACTGCAGATCAGTTAGGAGTGAGAACGTACTCCAACCAACTACAGGAAACGACCTCAAAACGTGCTGTTTTTCGATATAAGGAGACGGATGTTGATACTGCTGCTTGGAAAGCCTAGCATAACAAAATGGACCAGGGGCAAACTGCAGTCTGGACTGATGCTCATATTCAGCTATTCATGTGTCCGTTATGAACACCAGAGAAGGTAAAAAGTCTGTCATGCTTAGTTTAAGTTTCAGGGAAGGGAATCAGATTTGTTTTGACTCCCTGCTACCAAAATCTAATCTTGCAGGCTGACAGGCTAACAAAACTCTGTCCAATAGACAAGCTACTTGTGAGTCTGTGGGACTTTTGTTTCTAAGCCCTGGTTCAGTGTCAACCTAAACAAAGCAAGTACAAAAATTCAATAAAGTAAACTTTTCCACTATGGTTCGAGCCAAAGAACTGTAAAAAAGAACTGCACTGAATAACTGAACTGAACTGGTATTTAACAATAACACCCATCATGCAAATGGCCCCAATTTGTGGCCGCGGTTACAGTCTCTCACCTTGGGGATGACCTGTGTGAGGGCGCAGCTGGCCTTGTCACAGATCCACACTTTGTCCTTGGGGCCGAGGGCGGCGCAGATGGCCTGGAGCTCGGTGTAGACCGACTCGTAGGGAAACGTCTGGATGCTCAGCTCAGGCTTGCTGGGGGAGTCGAGCTGCAGGTGGGCTCTCACCGCCGGGTCAGACAGACGCTTCACGTCCACAAACAGCCTGGAGAAGAGGAGGGAGGTCAGTGAAGGAGTCAAATGGGCAAAATCAGGTCAGCGATTTATCGTCTCTGTCGGATAAAAACTTTGTAACTCCAATTTTTGTGATTTTCATGATCAGTTGAAGGATTAGATGCTCCTCTATGGGTTGAGAAAATTCTACGACTGTTGGCTTCATGAAACCTTTTTGGTCGTCAAGCTAAAAACAAGGCTGATTTGCTCCGTTCCTGAAAAGCAGACATCTTGGAGATACGAGGTTTTCACCCAACAACAGCAATTAATATGCATAGTCTGCTCAGAACAGGACCAGAAATGAACGGGGGTTTGAGCTAAAATGGCCTTGAAAGTTCCTAAAATGCCTGTGAAATTATCAACGAGGACAATGCTCCCATTAATTAGGAGTAGCTTTTTTGCAGTTCACCCTGTTCACTTTTGTTTTTGTTTTTTTCGGTGAGTTGTCAAATATTTATGCTACAAGTACCCCTGTGGTTGAATCATAGGAGCTTAGGAACAAAACAAACAGAAAACAACCAAGTAACATCCTGAAGCAGTAGAAAATGTTGGCAAACCACTGCATCAACAAAACATAAAACAACCAAAATGGTAAAAACCTCAACAATGGAGGGGTGGAGGATGGAAAGGGGGAAAACACCATCCTCTTCTGTAAGGCCTGCTGCCAGTTTCAAATGGGAAAGAAGTATTGGATGTGTGGTATATTATGATTTAAAATAAAACAGATCTTAGTGGTACAAATTAAAAGTACAATGCAAATGTATTATTTCATAGGTCAATAAAATTGCCCCTGAAAAGGACCAAAATGTGCCTAAAATTTAGATCAATGGGGCAAAACATGCCTTCTACAAAAAAACAGGTAATTTCTTAAACTGGTTCATAAGATGTATTGTACCGTCTGTGACGCCATGCTGTCTTTGTACAACAGTATGTACTGTGTATGTATTGTTAAACTCTGTAAGTTGTCAAAATGCATCTACACCAGTGTCACCAAGACACCTGCCTGTACATTTATTGTATTTGGTAGTTAAAGAGATTCTGATTCTGATAAATGTCACCATTTAGTCCCTAGTCCTTGGAAAATCATCTCAGTCTACGGCAGGTAATGTGGCACTGATGAAGCCAAAACGTTGCAGTGGTGCCTTTTATTCTGTTACCTTATTGTGTTCATCCCCACAATAGCGTAAGTGAAGAACACTGGGTTGTACTCAATGTCTGAACCGCGGAGGTTGAAAAGCCCTGGAAAAAGCAAACAACGGAACATTAATATTAATAATACAATTCATAAGTTTAATTCCAAAATTAGGTGTGAAACCTATTCTAACTAAATGGCAACTAAACCTGCATAAGGATTGTTACTGAAATTATTTGCTATGAAAAGAACTTTATGTATAATCTGTATATTTTGAATTATAGAAAAATGAATGAACCTCAGCCTGGGGCACCCAAGCTAAAAAGATATGCACACATGGTACTCTAACATGCTTTGGATCAAAAGTATCCAACAAATGGCAGATATAAAATCTGCAACGTTGTGGATTATTACTTTAAATCCTATGTTCAGTGTACTGTTTAATGGACATATCAAAAGCAGCCAGGAGGGTAAACAATAAATTCAGTTGAGGGGTTACAGAGCGTAGCGGCAACTGTCGCTATCAAACTCCATTTGACGGTGGCATACAGTATAATGATAATATAATATATAATATATTTGTATATTTTGTACCTTTAAATCCAATCCAATTATGTCTCATCCGAAACCTCAGCACAAATTGGTTGGTGTTAAGTATCACTGTTATTATTAGACTCTCACTCTCCTCATCTGAGCAAATCCCCTTCAATTTAAACCCCACTGGAGCCCTCTTGTCAAAAGTGACCTGATGACAATCAAAATCAGCATTATTCTAATTAACAAACTCTCAGGCCAAACAATCAGCCACAAGAGCTCATTAGGCCGGGTTAACAAGGTGCTTAAACAGGCATCTAGAGGGACATCCGAGCAGCCTGGGGTCCTTGGATCGTGATCAGGTATGATCACAGACTTATGTAACTGTGGTGACACAGTGGGTGGGGCTGCGGCTTTCTGATGGACAGGCCAACACACAACTTCTTTTCATATAGCAATAATTAAAAATGCTACTCCAAGTAAAACCTCCTGTGATCAACTCTGTACATCAACTACAAGGCACATCATCACTTAAATTTTACGTGCAATTGATTTCTTGACCCTGCAATCATGCGCTTAGGGAAATGAAGTCTCTATGTCTGTTTGTTTCATAGTTACAATCTGATCAGTTGTTGCTTGGCGTAAGGCCCATCTGTTCACAATAAAAACATTCTTGGAAATCTGTTTCCCCATTTTTAGAGGTAACTTGATGACAGATAGAAAGTCAGACAAAATAAAATGGGTGAAAACATAACCTCCTTGGCGAAGGCAATTACACTAATCACTATTCCTGAAATATCAACCATACATGCAATCTCGTCCAGCGCCGTGGCAACAAACCAGGTGATTTTCCTCTCCGTCATCTTGCCTCGCAGCGCGATGATCTTGTCTTGCCAGGACATTCCTGTAGGAAGACAGCAGTCTGGGTTACTGAGTGATTAATTTCCTACAAAAAAACCTGCACATGTACAATTACCATGGACTGCAACCTACAGTATATTCTGTCAAACCCGGTAGACAAGAGAAAGTCTAACTCGACATGTGTTGATCACATGCGGCAAAGGAACATATAGCAACCACCAGTAGTAAATCAAGACAAAAGCAAAAGTATTAGAAATATAATCCAGATAAGAAGCAAATGTATAACATAAAAGTAATGTCGTATGTCATAAATATATCAGGATTACTACAGTACATCATTAAACAACACCCTAATAAATCACTATGAAATAACAGTGTATTTCTTGACTGTGTGTTAATCCACTGACCGGTGTAGTCTAATCCCAGGGTGATGAGCTGGGTGCTGGGTCTGGCAGGACGTTCGTCCCACACCGCATCGATCAGGTTGTCCTGCACCGCCACCAGAGAGTGGCCCGCGCTGGTCAGGGCCTTCGACATGTTCTTCCACTGGTCTGACACACAACATCAGAGATAATGTTCACATGCATGGATACGGGTAAGAAGACAATATTGTCACAATCTTAAAAAACAAGACTGACGTGAGAACATCCCTATGGGCATCAGTAAAATATCACATAATTATCAATGAGGGTGTCTACAGGTTTCAGAAAGCCACTTTTAAGAATTTTAAGACCTTTTTAATGCTACCTGGAATTTAAGACCAAATTAAACAAAATAAAGTTAAAATAGCTGAAATAGCTAATGACACACTGAAACTATAAACAAACACAAAGAGGAGAGAAGGAATTTAAGAAGTTAAGGAAATGAAGCCCAATATTGTTATGAATAAACTTTCTCTGCCCAATATTTGTATGAATAAACTTTCTCTGCGTGAATCTAAGAGTGGGCATGCAGCGCAAAAAGAATCTGACACTGCATGGTGAGAAAATAAGTGTATTTAAGGCATTTTAATGCTTTGTTAACCCTTCAATTCTGATAATTTACTGTAAGACTTTTCCAGACTTTTTAAGGATCAGCCTGGTCTGCAGTGTCAAATGTAAAGCAACACACACCTGTATAAATTCTGTTGATGTTAAACTGTATAGTGTTGTACTCTATGTGTGGCTGTGTAATGCTGAACATTGGCAGGTGTGTTTTTTGCGACCAACCAGCAGCTATGATCCACGGGTCCACTCCCACTTTGGAGTTTTCTGGCAGGACGCTGATCAGCCAGTCCTCCTGCGTGGGCGTCTCCTTCAGCCCTACATGTGAAAAACACACAGAGCAACACGTGTCATTCTGATTCACACCGCTGTGGTATATATCGTTTTAAAGGTTTTTTTTTTTCTGCCTTAAAGACCCAATTTGGATGTAAAGAAAAAACATGCCAAAACATGGAATTTGAGGCTTTTTTTTAATTCTCAAATTGGGTGAAAAGCTTCTGATGCAGAGTCTAGCTGTATTTCACGCATAAACTGTCAGGTCAGCTGAGTCAGTACCACATTTTAAAAAACTTTTAAAAACCCACTTGTATAGGCTGGCGTTTTTATAAGTTTGTTGCTTTGCAATTCCTATTGGTTTTATTTGTCTTTTAATTTTGTTTTGTTGTTTATATTGCTTTTATTGTTGAGTGTTTGTTTCCATTTATAAATTGTATTTTTACTTGCTGTTTTCATCCTGTGTACTATTATGCATTTTTATTATCAACTGTGAAACACTTTGTGACTGCTGTTTTGAAAAGTGCTATATAAATAAAGTAACTAACTAACTAAACATCAGGGCTTTGATAACATTGTGATGCTACAGGTACTGTGTTAATATTCATGTTGTGTGTAACTAACTCTAAGAATATCAGACTGTGTGTTGTCAGTTACTATTGAATCTGAGGCTAATCTTTTTGTCCTGCAAGTCCTATCATTTAAAAATGTATCCCATAAATGCCCATGATACCCTAAAAAAAAAATCAGTGTTTAACAAAATGTGCTTTCAGTCACATCAGTAAGTGGTGGAAGATGTACTTCCATATGCAAATCACAGACTAAAAGGAAGCTGGGCCTCACCCATCTTCATGAGGGTCCAGTTGTTGTCCATCTGCTGGCTGGCCTGGAGGAAATAGCGGCCGTCTGTCCACATGGCAGCATGCTGCTCTGTTACAATGGCCGTACCTACAGGACACACACAGACACACACACACACACACACAGGATCACTAATGCGTTCCAGCTTGAATAAAGGATTAAAGTACTTGTTTTTCTTTTTCTTCCCTCTAAAATATGCATGTTAATTGATATTGTGGTGGTGATACACTACACACTATGCAGTTTTGCTGTAACATGCAGACTGTCAACGCTCCCAGCAACAAGCTATACAGGAAGACACAGGGTCAAAAGATATTCAGTCATTTCCTGGTAAGAAGAAATTATTTTCCTATGTTCCTTCCCGATAATGTTCCTATGTAATTACATCGGCAAGATGTAGAGATTAAGAGTAGACTCTTTGGCCACTATTACCCGTCACAGTTTGCCAAATGTATCAGTGACACACTTACAGGCAGACTAGGAGTCATTTCTGCCCTAAATTTCATGATGTTTGTGTCAGAAAGGCAGAATCCAATAACAGAAAGAACCTCCTGCCAACTGGTTTACCATTACGTTGTTCTTGGTTTTTCCACAAAGGAAAATAGACCTTGGTTTCTATACAACTGAGAATTTAATTTGGGGTGACTTTTGACACACACACACACACACACACATTCAACGCACCTGCAGAGCCATTAAATCCACAGATGAATTCACGTCTGCAGTCACATGGTGCAATGTATTCACTCTGAGAGAGAGAGAGAGAGAGAGAGAGAGAGAGAGAGAGATCAACTTCATTAACAATCAGTGTAAAGTGGCCATCAACCAGTCAGACATTTTAATTGCCACCTTTGCCGCTCTTCTCACATCACGACTTGTACATGGAGAGGGAGAAAGGAAGGAACGACCTGGGGCTACAATTTATTCTGAAGGTCAGATGAACACATTGACAGTGAGTTTTATGATAACAGGTGAGTCAAGACACACACAGGAAGAAGATGTGGTAGTAGCAGTTGTAGTAGTAGTGTGTGTGTGTGTGTGGTGTCACTCACCTGGTGAGCGTCTCCGGAGGGGACGATGTAGGCCTGTATTGGCTCAGACAAGTATTTACAATTCCTCATGGCCAGGCGGAGCTGTCTGAGCAGCTCCACGGTGATCTTTGGAGACATGGCTGTGTCTGAATGGAGACAGAACGGGACACCGTAAACAAATATGTAACATATGAGTAAATTCAATTCCTACAGCCCTTTTCAGTAGGAGAATCACAGGTCTGCACTCATATGCATTTGCCACGCAGGGCAAAACGTTTGTCGACAAATGCGTGAATTAAATATGAGTTAAAATAATACATATGAGTTTGGACCTGTTATTCTTCTATTGACATAATTGGTCTATGCACTACGGACTATATTGGAATTATGCGCATGATATTATATTAATCTAAAGACATTTTCACAACAGAGTTACAATATCCTTGCATGCAATAAAACAACAGCAGCTCCAAAGTGAGCTTGTCCAAAATCTAAACAAGCTGAAACCTGTGCGGATTGGACAAGTGCAGACAAAGTTGCACCTTTGCAATACTGACCTGCAGGGAATCTACTCAATCTCCAAAAACACCAATTTCAACCAAAGACAGCCCAGCCGTCTGTGCAAAATGCACCGAGGCATTTCATCACTGTTATTCTAAAACCCAAAGTAATTATCATGAGATTACCTGACTCTAGGGAGCCCATGCTGACTTCAAGTGACTGTGGCTGGACAGTGACTGACTGTAGCCTAGCTGTGGTGTAACGTGGAGCTCAAAGTCACAGCCTACACCTGGATCTTTAACCTGCTATAACATGCTGATGAAGCAAAGTCTGACACAAGAGCCATGGTTAAATATTAAAAGGAAACAGTAATGACTGGAACGGGCGAGTCGGTGACCTATTTCCACGACAATAGCTTTCCTAAAACAAAGCGAAAGCCTGTCCTAAACCTGAACGTGACAAGCTTGTTTATCCGCTAGTTTGAGTACCATCGGGTGTAAATAACGGCTCCCACGAAGCAACCAATAGTGTTGCTGAATTCCACATCGATGAGCTCACCCATTGGCTAACGCTCCGCATGCAATTGTTGTTTACAAGTTGGCATCAGCCTGGGTCACTCGCATTCAATATTTACTATATGAAAAGAAAATCGACACCATTGTTATTCTGTAGAAAGGAAACACAACTACACACGTCTGTGGAAGGGTACGGCTGGCCGGGCGACATCTTTTAATTCAAATATCATCGTTTTCAACGGGCCACAACACAATAACACTCTCGGTAATTCATTCATTGTGTCGCAGTTGATTTTAGTAGTGGGTGTGGCAGCACGCCGTTAAGATATTTGTAAAGTTTCTAAATTATTTTCCCAATTTTATGGCTCTCGGTACACGCCTAGACCACCGCCTTGATACAATGGAGAATACGTTACACAAACAGGCGTGGGATGACCAACGTCTCCCTCATTTGAAAACAGTTAACATCCCTCGACTCGCTCGCAGCGCCGCGCGACATTACCGTTTTTTTGTTTGGGTTTTTTTTTTTTTTTAGCTCACCGAAAAGTTTCCTTACATGCAATGGTCGTAATATTGCATACACACCCGGTCGTTATGCCTCGGAAATGTGATTCTTGCGTTAAAAAGACTGTTTTTGCCAGCTGGACCTTGTGTTAATTTACAAAACAGGAGGCTGCCATTTCGTCGTTGACGTTTCTGGTCACGTGACTGCAGTTTCTTCCAGTGGACGCAGAGGGATCCAGACTCGCCTCTTTTCATTGAATATTCCAATTAGACATATTGCTAACGAAATATTACTACAATAATCCTGTATTATTGCGATATGCGGTATCCAATAGTAAGTTTATAATGAATTTAACGTACTTGATCTATTATGCTATAATTATAATATTTCTATAGGGATTTGCAGTGTATCAGTGGTATTCAATAGTGAGTTTGAAGTGACATTATTGTGATTTATGTTATTTCTATGTCTTATGGCATCACTCTAATTTTCCTATAACATTCCTAGAGGGTATAGTTCATAGTTTTGTTGTGATATTTGTATAGTACCCCATAAAATATATTACATGATTACTGTACTATTACTGTACTGTAGCCTACAGACACTTATCTGCTGAGATTGTGTGGGATTTAAAGCCCAGTAAAGCCCAGAGTTTTTCTGTATAAATACAAGATTATAATACAAATATTATAATATTTTATTCACACGATTTTCCAGATATATTTACACAAAATTAAAGTTGACGTGGAAATATGGTCAGTGCAAATGCATAAAGAAAAACATATTGGAAAATGTACAGCGAGAAGTCCAACCACCTACAGTGAACAGTGCAAATAGATATAATCTGTAAGTAACATCTGTTGTGGAAGAATGAAGTTTCTAGCTAGGCTATGTTCAACATTTTCTGTCACAGTTAATAGCATGTATAGTCTAAAATGACATATTTACAGGTGTGAAAAAAAATCTCCAAACTGACAAGAATTGGATTGGTTGACAAAAGTTGTACCAAGAGACACAGTTATTATTTGCTTGATAATGAAGCAGATTCTATGACCATCATATCACTTTGTGGGCTACATTTCATAAACATATTCACAGTTTTGATAGTGTATGAGGAGATTCCCCAGTGGGTGATGCATGGCATGGTTGAATCTGTTACAGATGAGGTGTAGATGGCAGGAAGAAGGCTGCAGCTAACACCAAGGCAATAAGAAGGCTTCCTGGTTCCAGCGGCAGAGCTGCACTCCCTGAGGGCATCAAGTCATACAGTTTAACACAGGTTAC
Source organism: Centroberyx affinis (assembly GCF_046629955.1). Taxonomy (NCBI): domain Eukaryota; kingdom Metazoa; phylum Chordata; class Actinopteri; order Beryciformes; family Berycidae; genus Centroberyx; species Centroberyx affinis. Next base: position 29,274 of record NW_027279975.1, read on the forward strand.
TCAAACATGGAAGGAAACAACGTTAAAAGGGGAACACAACTCGATGTAAGAGTCCTTGTATGTTATTCCTGTGCTCTGGAACAGTCTAGTCAATATTTATGTGCATGGACAGTGGTGGAAAGAGTACTAGGACGTCCTACTCATGTAGAAGTGTTGTTACTTTGCTGATATTTCACTGAAGTAGGAGCAAAAGTGCTGGTACAACTGAAGTAAAAGTAAATTAGAAAAGAGAACATTGTTGCGTGTGATCTTTTCCATGCAATTCCAAAAGGACGAGAGAAGAGAGTTCAAACTAGATTCCTGTCATTTGAGAATTTGGAAACAAAACAAACAAAATAAAGTGCACAAAGTAAAACCAGATTACTGTTCTCTTCGACTGTCCAGTTTCTGGTGCTTACGGAGAGCTTACGGAAATCTGTACTCTGCAGTGAATGTGATTTAAAATGTGGCGAAGTACAATGTACAAATGTACTTAAGTAAAAGTAAAATGACTGAAAATGACGAAAAGTACAAGTACACAAAAAGCTACTCAATTACACTAATTTGAGTAAATGTAATTAGTTACTTCCACCTTTGGGCATGGACGCCTCTCTCCTCAATCCAGGAACCACAAAACTATTGCTGCTTTCAAGTGCTCATCAAAAGCTTGTATTTATGACTTTTGTGCTTGACTTGAATCGAAATGATGACAAAATGGACTATGTAACAATTTTTTTGAGTGCTGTTTTTTTTATTTTAATCAAAATAAAACAACAGCAAAAAAAAATGTCCTCCCGTCTTGATTACTGTAATTCTCTTTTCACCTGTTTTAGCAAGACATCCCTAAACCGTTTACAAGTGGTCCAAAATGCTGCTGCCAAGCTTCTTACCAAGTCCTCCAAAAGGTCTCATGTAACACCAATCCTGATGTCTTTACACTGGCTTCCCATCAAATTCAGAATCCAGTTCAAGATTCTTGTTATCGCGTTAGGAGCCTTGCATGATCAGGCACCTGCTTACATTAAAGAGCTACTGCAGCCTTATATAACCAGTAGGACTCTGAGGTCCTCTGATCAGGGTTTGTTGGTTGTTCCTCGCTCCAGGCTTAAGACAAAAGGTGAAGGTCTCCCCTGGACTTAAGATCTGTGGACACTGTGGAGACTTTTAATTTAACTTTTACTTTTTGTTTAATTTTTCTTCATCCATTTTTGGGATGTCTTGTGTTTTTAGCTGGGTGTCTGCATTTAATGTCTGCTGCTCTGTTTATTATTTTGCTTTCTTTGTTTTACTGTGAAGCACTTTGTGACGTCTGTTCTTGAACGGTGCTATATAAATAAACGTATTATTACTTATTATTATTATTAAAAGAAAGACACGCACATCCAAAAGATAGGTGCTGGATCAAAGAAAATATTAAGTGAAATACAACATAAGATCTGCACACAAAAAAATGCTCCCTTATGAAGATTTTAATAAAAGTGTTTAAGTAGCTCTTCCTGTAAGTCTGAGGAAGAACTACTTGCTCGAAACATAATTTCTTTATTTAACTCTTCATACTGGAGCATTTTTGAGTGCGGATCTTATGTTCTGTCGTTTTATTTTAGAAATCAAGGGGCAAAGACCTAGTATATATGTATAGCATCCGAAAAAGGAAGAAGAGGAGAAAATGTGTGTGTGGCATGCAATTTTATGTTTTAATTGATTTATTGGCTAAAAATGTATGTATTCCTCACGTTTACCAACAACTATAGACACAGCTTCCATGCTTCCACCTCCTAAATGTCATATCTCAGTTATTTGACCGTGTCTGTAATTTTTTTTACAAGTCAAAGTAAAATAATCTGGAGTAAATTACCAACTGTTTTTTGGTAATGTGATAATAGCAATCCAGATAGAAAAGATGCACAAGATGTTGTTACTGTCCAGTGAATTCTTAAAATGCGTTGTGGTGTTCCCCTTTAAATACATCAACAGTCTCAAATTCCCTTTGTGGAGCTAAAGTTGATGTTTGGTTAAAGCTGTGTGATCACAAAATAGTTCATACTCACTGGTGCATGACTCCGACTCTCTGAACTCGCCCATCTTCTCGCTGGTTTTGACAGAGTTCAGACTTTCCTTACTGACATCCCCTTTAAGACACAGACAATGTGGCAATGCTTAAACACATATAACACAATCGGAGACACACTTAATTATCAGTTAAACTTGGTGATTGGCGGAGGCTGCAGGATGGATGCCAACCAAAAACCACTTGATATTCTGTCGTCACCGCAAATTAAGTTCAACCTGATAACCTGACTCATAACTCCTCTAGTATTCGATGGCGAGTTTTAAATTCCTTTCAATCAGCTGTCAAAGTGGATGTCATTACAGCGTTTTCGTTTCAGCCGAGCAATCTGCGCTGATAATTCCCGTAAAGCATGGGCAGGCTTACTTCACTGGTTCATCAGTCTTGTTTTCTGTTTCTGTTTCTGATATTTATGTATGTGTACCAGAAGTATGACCAAGTCAACTTTGCTCAAGTCCCAAGTCAGTCTCAAGTCTTGAGGCACAAGTCTCAAGTCAAGTCCCAAGTCTAAATGCAGATTACCTAGTCAAGTCCAAGTCAAGTCCATGTCATTAATATCAGATAGATAGATAGATAGATAGATAGATAGATAGATAGATAGATAGATAGATAGATAGATAGATAGATAGATAGATAGATAGATAGATAGATAGATACTTTTATTTGTCCCTGTGGGGAAATTGGTTTGCTGTAAAATCACAAGGCATTTCATCACAACATCACAAAGTCACCAGTAGACATACTCGAACATACCCATATCATAATAGTCACCAATAGACATATAAAGTCATCAATAGACATATAAAGTCATCAATAGACATACTCGTAGACATAATAGACATACTCGTACATATACCCATTCACATACCAGGAGGAGGGGGACAGGCCAGACCAGCTGGACATCTTTTGTGACCAGGAAGGAGTGGCCAAAAGTGCATGGGGGATAAGGTGCTGGTGCATTACCTGTCTCAAGTCTAAATGTAGAACACCAAGTCAAGTCAGAACAAATCAAGAGTCCAGTATCAATTTAATATCTTAAAGAAAACTAAATATCTAGGACTTTTCAATGCAATATGGTTTTAATAGGATAAAAACTTGGTAAGAGCATCATGAGTTTGATTTCTATAATCAGCTTCAACTTCAATAAATTCAGTCATTCCATAAAAATTCAGAAAACAGAATTTAAATTCAGTCGTCTGCTGGAACAAATCTCATCACTTTCAATTTAAGTCATTTACACAAACACAAGATCTTTTGTCAAGACTTTAGAAACCTTTTCAAGTCATCAAACTACAAGTCAAAGTTGAGTCCCAAGTCACCAGAACCCAAGTCACCCAGTCTAGTGTCAAGTATTCTTTTCATGCAACATGTCAAGTCTCAAGCTATTAAAATAATGACTCGACTCCCCACCTCTGATGCACACTACTTTAAAGAAAACACTTCTAAACATCCCACATCCTCAGCTGTGTAGCCGCCTGAAAACCTGCATGTGCGCATCGTTCTGCTGCATAATCATCATACCCATAATTGCGGTAAGGAAGGCCCTCTTGGGTGTTATGCAATACTAAACTCCTGGCTTTGTGGGAGATAAATGCCTGTCCTGTGCTATACTGTGTGAAGCCTCTGTACAGATACTCCTCTGTTCCCTGCTGGGACGGAGGAGAGGAGAGGGGGACTGAAAACGAGACACACGGACACTCAACTCCAGCGTCGGGTTACTGAGCAATTTTTCAGGTTTTTCTGAAGATTTTCAATGCCCAGAATTGTTCATTGTCCCGGCAAACACAAGCCACGGCCCCGGGAAGACCAGGCTGAGAAAGAACAAAAATCTCCATAGAGAAGGGAATCAACACCTCGGGTTTGATTTATGTAGCCCGGGCGTATAGACTTACAAAACACTCCCATGGATTCAACTGATATGGCACACAAAAACTTAACTGCTCTGGCAAAGCCTTGTGTTCAGATACAGGATCTGCTATGGAAGTCCTGGCTATAATGCAGGTATTATCCTGCCAAGAGATTCTCATATCGAAAAAGAAAGAAGAAGCAGAAGGGCAGGTACTAGCCAAACCTACCCGTCTGCTTCTTCTTGAAAATCTCTTTGTGATTGATTAAAAACGAAATCGTTTCTCAATCATATTGTTTTGCTTGGTATAATTTTTTTGTCTTTGTTCATCGGCACCTCCCTCGCCTTTTGACTTTCCGGAAATGTCAGTGGAGTCCTGTGGTTTATGATGGGACAGGACCTACAGCATTCCTCCTCTATGAGTTTCCTCGCTAAACGTGATTCCCACTATTTAACAAAACAAACAAACAAAAAGTAACACCTAACACAAAATGATTATACAACATAATGGTGATATGATATGTGTATGGTTTTTTTTGGGGGGGGGTTTCCACAGCTGTCTTTGTGAACGCAATGTCATGAGGTCTAGAATCATTTCATTAGAAAGACTGGATATTGCAAAATAAAGTGCACAAAGTAAAGCCAGATGACTCTATTCCCTTCTTTGCTGACTGCTTGTTTGCTGTGAATGGCTCCATAATTTGTCAGTTTACGTTGGTCCAGTTTCTGTTGCTTATGGAGAGCCACAAAAGTTGCACTCTGTTATGGACAGGATTTAAAATGTAGTAAAGTACAATACATCAACAAAAATGTACTCAAGTAAACGTAAAATTACTGACTTAAAATATTCAGAAAAGTACAAGCACACAAAAAACCTACTGAATTACAATAACGTGAGTAAATGTAATTAGTTGCTTCCACCCTTGGATCTGGCCCTCTAATAGTTTGTGACGGAAATAATTTAAAAGGAATCTGCAGGGAGTTTCTTCTGCAGAAGTGAGATGACTCAACTCATACTTTAATGATTTTCCTCTGTCACCTCCGCCCTCAACGCTTAACCGACACATGTGACCTGATTATTCTCATTGTTGCAAAAGTGTCGGGTCAAAGGAGGTTTAAATGTTCTACCGTATGAACAGTCAATAGCAAAGCCGCGGTCAGGACTTCAAACCGTTTGATTTTGTGGTCGTGCTTCACATGGTCAACGTGGCTTCCTGCTGTATGAACCGAGCAAGAGGAAGGACTGCTCACTGCTTCCTCTTCATATCAGCTGTCACATTTTGACTTTAATCACAAACTCACACAGAACTGGACAGTTACCATATGAAAGTAGGGATGGGACGATATATCAAAATTCAATGTATCGCAATAAAAAATGTGACAATACGTATCGTGGGGCAGAAAAATTAATCATGATATTAGCTCCATTTTATTCTGCTGTAGGAATCACAAATGAGACGGTTTGACCATCACAATTTCACAAGCTCTCTATCAAAATTATACTATTTGCACTTTGTAATGACATATTTAAATTGTTTATATTCTAGCAAGCCAATGCCGAGATGTGTGTGTCAGAAATAAACATAATTCTGCACAGTCAGACTTTGTTGTCATTGAACTTTAATTTATTACATCGTATCGTGGTTGTATCAAATCGTGAACCCCCTATCGCGTATCGACTCGTACCGTGAGATAAGCGTATAGACACACAGTTGTGTTGACAATGGCATAATAATGTTTGAAAGTGCAGTTGGGATTGCATGAGGGTCTGGATGCCTACCAGATACTAGGAAGCTGACTTGCTGGCACGTCCTATCGGCTGCAGAGCGAGGAGAGTCGGGCAGGAGGGTGACTCTGGACATGTCCACCTCCAGGACTTCAGCAACCCTCCTGCGGAAGTCATATCTGGAAAAAAGAAAATCAAAGAAAACAATAATTTACTGAGGTTACTGCCATTACTTTCACAGTTAATCTTTGTTAAATGAAAAATCCACCCACAGATGCTATTACACTGTTAGATATCGTCAATCTGTGATGTTTCAGGAGTTATTTTATGATGAAGTGTTGTAATTTACTTTTTATGGTGACACCATACCCTGACGAAAAACTTTACTATGGCATTAATACATGAAAAGATGTTCTTTACTGTCATTATGGGTATAAGAGTGATGCAATAGGTGCAAAGAGCAGCAGTTACCAAAACAAATTGCACAATTCTAGTGTACCTACATGAAACAGGAAAGCCACAAAGATTGCTAACTTGCACCCTGGTTACCACAACAGTTTTCAGCATGGTTGGAAAACATCTTTGAGCTGGCAGGTCTGAAGGCGAAAACGACTCGTATAACCTTCATTATAATTTGTCGGTAACACTTTACAATAAGGGTCACTAAGTTAAGGGTTAGTTAATGCTTAATAAGGGTCAGTTAATGCTTAATAAGCTTTAACTGTGCTTATTAATTAACAGTTAACTAATGTGTAATTTACTAATGGTGTTCATGTTAACTAATTTATATATTATTTAATAGTTTATACAGATGACTATTAAATAATGTATAAATGAATACCTTAGTGAAGATGAAGACCATTAGTAAATGATTACCAGACACATTGATTTGGTGAGCACTTCTTCATGTTATCTGATCAAACGACAAGAAAGTGAAAGAAAGTGCAACAGAAGAGCAACTTGCTGTTTCACTGATTTCATCGTGTACTTAGCAAGAGTTCATTCCATTGATTTTTATCTTTGTGCAGTAAAAATACTTAACTGTAGACAGATACGAACATCCCATCTGGGGACTCACAGGTTCAACTAACTCACCAATAAGTATCTGACAGTCTCACTTTACACCTGCTGGCATGATTGCAGCCTGTTGGCAGCAGAGCAAGCTGAGTGTGTGAAAGTGGCTAAGCTACCCAAAAAAGACAGAATAGATGCTTAGATTGGTTCACCATTAATTGAAAAATACCTGGTTTGAAAGCCTGACAAAGACCATGTTTGTTTAAAAATGTTGCACATACTAAACATCAGTGAGTATCAGTCTGCTGTGCAGGTATTTTTCTCTGTCTTTGGGTGGGGCAGCACACTGTGTTTTGCTTTGAACTATATGATATGTCTGTGAAGTGGAGTGACAGGCTTTTTTGGTTTTTTTTCTCAGTGGTTCAACTATTCTGTTAAGTCTTGAGGTGACATGAACATCCTTTCTGCTTGATTGATGAATCCAAAAAGAAACAGCTGCTCCACTACAGCTACTCACCGACTAATGGTTGGAGCGCTCTCTCTCTCTCTCTCTCTCTCTCTCTCTCTCTCTCTCTCTCTCTCTCTCTCTCTCTCTCTCCCAATTCAATTCAATTCAAGGTGCTTTATTGGCATGAAATACAAAAGTACATATTGCCAAAGCAAAGTCAACAAATTAAAATAACAGTAATCAAACTTAAATATACAATTGATATATCAACAAATATACAACAATTAATTAACAGTTCTCTCTCTCTCTCTCTCTCTCTCTCCCCCTCTTTACACACTAATTTAGAGATACTACATACTGTATACCAATCATATATCTATAGGTTTATTTAGATATATGGTTACTGGAGTAACAAATAAATGTTTTTTATGTTTTACTCAGCTTTCAGCTTTGCATGAAGCGTGTGATTTAGTTCCTGCATGACAAGAGCCTCAGAGACACAGCTGCCGTCACCACAAAGTGGTTTCACGAAAATCACTCCTGACAAGTGTTTAGGGAAGAGATTCATGTTTATTTTCTCAAAGACAACCGTGCATTTGTTTTTTTTTTAACTAATAGGCTTTAAGCAGGTTTCAAGGTTTACCCACTCTCCAGAAAGAAACACACAGGAAGAAATTCAAGAAAAACACTGAAAAAGCTGTAAAAGAGCCATGCTGTTATATTAGGAATTCTCTGAATCAAGTCACTTGGCATTTTCTTCTATGTGTATTGAAATGGAATTGAGCATTGTACAAAATATCTTGGTACCCGATGTGATGTGTACTTATATATACTTTCTACCAGTGCTGCTGCTGAAATTTTGATGTAAATTGGTTAAGATGTAATTGTTTAATTGCACAGCACTGTCATCAATTTGCAATTATTCATAAGCACTATAAATCATGGATAGATGTTGTGTATAACGTGTTGATATAAGATATAACTGAGGTGTCTTCTTCTTGATAAAAGCCAGTGTGTAGTTTTTGGCGGAGCACAGCCAGGTTATATAAGAAGAAAATACTTCTTTGTGTCATATGAATTACGATATGAGGAAATAAACTCTCAGGTGAACATTGAAAGGCTGCAGAGAGATTCCAGAGTAATGCTGATAAAGCACGGTTTATCAGATTTCAGTCATGCAGTCTAAAAGGGGTTTTACCCTCACCTGCTGAAGGAAGTGGTGTTGGGAAAGGTCTGCTCCGCTGAAGGGGATTCTGGGAGGATGTCGGCACACGCCACGACACTGTCTCCATTCATCAGCACCAGGGATCTGTGGATGACTGAAACCACGGCAACACAAAGATCTCTTCTTAAACTCACATCCAACAGAGGTGCTAAACTGATTTCTTTTGTGGAATATAGGAGTTTTCATGTTCCTAAACCTGAGTATAGGGTTGCTGATATTAGATCACTTGTAAGGTTTTATTTTTCATTTTTTATCTATGCAGGGATTGTTTTCAGCACTGTTATTACACACAAATACACACACTGACTCCCACTGGAAGAGCATTGTGCAGCAACGTTTTAGACAACAACAACAGTCACTGGAGAAGTTAGAGCACTTTCTCATGTCTCACAGACCCCCTCAGAGATTAGCAAGACAGCAGAACATTTGATATGATTTTGTTTGAGAAGATTTTTGTTCTTAGATATGACTTTGTGCAGAATAATATGACTATATGATTATATGCCTGTAGTTCGGGGCAGTTAAACCTATGATGAAAATAGTCATCCTTATGCATCCTGATACAATCACTGCATTAAAGTGTAGGGAGTGAAATAATAGTGAAATTATAAACTATTCTATACTTTGCTGAGGACCCCCTGGAATCTTTTCAAGGACCCTTGGAGGTCCCCAGACCCCAGTTTGGGAACCAGCTACGGCAATACTAAGTCCACTGTCATGCCCACTAGGATGTGAAAAAGTGGGTCACTGCTAATTTAGCGGGATACAACTATATACTGTATATCAATCATATCTGTATTATTTAGTTATTTAGATATATGGTCACTAGAGTGAGGAATAATGCGTGTGTGTGTGTGTGTGTGTGTGTGAGATAGTTCCTGTATGACAAGAGCCTCAAACACACAGCTGTTACTGCAAAAAAGTTGACCAGTATTTAATGAAAACCACTCCTGAAGTAAAGCAATTAAAGCTTATTTTCTCATTGGCACCCATGCGTTGGTTTTAAATAATAATGGGCTTTTATCAGGTTTCAAAGTTTCAGGGAATCTGCAACCAACACATAGAGGAAGACATTTTAATTCAAGTAAGAAAAAGAAAAACTGTGAGCCTGTTTTATACCGGTGTTGTCCCTGGCCAGCTGGATGATGTCGTCGCTGTAGAGCCGTCTCTCCGTCAGGCTGGCTGGGCCTTGGCGTCCCGTGACCTCACCCACCACGCAGCTCAGAGGGGCGTCACGCGAGCAGCTGGAGCTCTGAAGGGGAACAGAACCGAGAAACTCAGTTTCACTTCTCCCACACCTGGGCAGCGGCTTCAGTGACGGTGGCTGGATTTTCACTTGTTCTGCTGTTCGATGGTCAGGTTTCTATTTTTTTTTTTAGAAAAGAAACTCACGAGTCGTACTGCAGATCTGTTGTTACTGTGAAGTCAGTGGTTGGCAGTTTTGTCTTACTATGTGTGCATGTTAAAGGACCGTAGCTAGCATCGATCCATCAGTAAAGCACTGTATTGTAAGTTAATTGATTATGATATATATGAATGAACATAAGTTATTTGCGGCATCTTTATGCATAATTATGGACTAACATCACTGTGGTTCTCATATACAAATTAAATGACACCCTTCATGCAAAGCTGAAAAGGATACTCATAAAAACCTGCACTGAAAATACTTTTTATTTCAGGCTAATATTGAACTTTGATTAAATACTGGATATCGGCCAGTCAGTTTCACTTCCAATATGAAGTTCCTCCCTGATCACAGCTATATAAAAACAGTCTGTAAAGATTTTTTTTTTCTTTGCACATTTTATTCATTAGTTGTATTCATTCAATAGTTTATTAGTAAATTAAGTCGGCATTTAAAGACAGTAATGTACCCCAGAGTTTCCACTAATGAAGTTATTATTATTATAACTGCGGTTCGGGAACAAGACCACGCCTCAAGCACACTAACCATGACCTTTTCTCTCTCTCGTATGTCTCAGTTATCTCATCCCTCCCCCCCCAACCCCTGTTTTTTTATGTCTTCTCATGCTCTTCTCTCTCAGTACAGGAACCACAGGGGGAAACGATGGAGCCAAGAAGACTCCCCATCAGCGAGACAGACACTGCCCCCACCCTGAGTCTCAATTCCCCTGGTTCCTCGAGACAACCATCAAACCCCGACTCGTCCGACCCCTCGATGCATCCCGTCATCTCGACCCCTGATTCATCCCGCCACCCTCGACCCTTGTTTCATCCCTCCATTCTTGACCCCTCTTTCCCCTCAATAAACCGTCCAAATACATCTCATAGTGGCGTGGTCTTTGTTAGTGAAACATGGGTGGGTCTCCCTGCCGTAAAGAGCTAATTTGGGTTTCAGTGGAGAGTTTCATTGTCCCATGATGGCCTAAATGCTGTTTCAGATGATTTTCCACCCTGATAGGCATCATTCAACATTCAGCATCAGTTAAGAAGAAGCACAGAAGCACAGCAGCAGAAGAAGGAGAAGAAGAAGAGGCAGTGTGTTCTCACCATAGACACCATGTTGAAGGGGTTGTAGACTCCGCCCACCCCGCTGCACTGGCTGCTGTTGCTGCCTGTGCGGTTTTCCATGATGAACCAGGAAACCTCAGTAATCTGCCGGGTGGAGTGAAATACAAATGAGCTTTTCTACGCTTTCTGGGATTAGCTTTTTAATCGTGGGTAGCATTAAGACTGTGTGTGTGTGTGTGTGTGTGTGTACAGCACATTGTCTCTCTGTGCCTGTGTGTGAAAAGCTATGTATCCAATATCAATTTGGCTCATACACAGACACACAAAAACGCAGAGAGAAACACACACACACACATACTCTACACACACACGCACACACACACACACACACACACAAACGGCATTGGATTTTAAACACATCTACAACCTCTTCCTAATCCCATTGCAATCAAAGGCAAGGAAACTGGCTTGCAGGTCAACAATAAATATCTGGGAACTATTGTCTATTTGTCAATATTTGTATCCTTGTGTGTGAGCTCTGTGTGTGTGTGTGTGTGTGTGTGTGTGTGTGTGTGCGTGCGGGCATGTGTGCTTACAGCTTCTTTCGTTGTCGATCGAAGGTCCACCTCCAGTGTGACGTCGCTGCTAGTCCCATCAGGAAACGTGTGCTGAGACTGAGGAGAGTGGAAAACGCAAATGGACAACATGAACGAACAATAAGAAAGAGTGAAGTTAATGTCTTTCACTCACACTATAACTGAACCAGAGATGGGTGATGTGATAGCTTTGCTGAAACATGAAGACAGTGGTAATGAACATCAGTGGGAATGACTGGATATTACAGACATCTTGGATTGCAGCTGTCTAACTCTTAATCCATTTGTTATACTCGCTGTGTGACTCCCGGCTCAATCTGCCTGAGCAGAATAAAGTAGATTAAAGTTGAGGGAGCACACTTATTCCACAGACTACCGTCCTCCCCCTGATAATATGGCCTCTGAGGAGATATTATGGACTCTTATCCGTAGATGTAGCACAGAGCTCAGTATGGGGCCGACAGAGACAGCTGTTCCCTTGCTGAGCTTCCTGGTTTACAGGGCCAGTAGGTTCCACTATAGCCTTGATGCTAAGCTAAGCTAATGACGAGGCCCCGCTTCCCACAGCTCCCTGCTGCAACCCGCCACAGTCATAATGAATTCACTGTCTGTCCAGCACAGCAGAAACACACTGTCATGTTTTTGTGGCAGCTTGGCTCCCAGTAAGTTAGCAAGAAAAACTCCTTGTGCGCGTTATGTGGTTGTTAATGAGAAGCTCCTGAAAACCTCATAACTCCAATTTTGGTGATTTTCATTTTATTTTCTCTCGAATTGAAGGATTACATGGTCATCTACAGGTTAAAAAAAATCTCTGACTTCTTCGGCCTATGAAACCCTTTCAAAATCCATCGGATAATGACAAAAATGCATTGTCACAAGGCAAAAAACCTGGCCATTTTTCATAGTTCCTGAAAAGTTGACATTTTGGAGACTGCTCTTTTACATGGCTGAATATTATAGTGGTGCAATTTTCAAAGCATGGGACATTGTATCTGTGCCTCTGAATAGGCTATGTATCCTGTTTCAATTCAGGTCAGACACACACACACACACACACACACACACACACACACACACACACAACACACAGTAATGGAATTTAGAAGCTTACCACCTGTTCCCAAACCTACAGAAGCCAATTGAGGACATGTATTCATACATTTTATGCCGTTTTCCCATGATAACGAGTTAATTTTCTTTGTTTTCTCGAAATATCAAGTTCATTATCTCGAGATAACAAAATTTGTTTTCCTGAGATAATGAGAAAATCATCAAATTTTCTGCCAAGATCTTGAGATAATTTTGCAGTAGGCCTTCCAATTAGTGTTCAGGGCATCTTCAGTCAGTCAGCATGTCATGATCTGAAGTGTGATGCACCACAGTCATGAATCTCAAGGAACAATATAAATTAATTCATTATCTCGGGAAATCAAAGTTTAGTTTTCTTGAGATAACGACATAATTATTCTATGCCCGTACTATGTCATTATCTTGAGGTAATGAGAAAATTGTTATCTCAAGATAATGACATAAAGAACTCGATATCTTGAGAAAACAAATAAACTTTGTGAAGTCGTTAAAACAGGAAAATGGCGTAAATAAAATATATGAATGCATGTCCTCAATGGGCTTCCGTACAAACTTACTGAAGAGACAAGGACATTGAGTTGAACGACTAACCTTAACTCTAACCCAACACCTATAATAATACCAAACAAACTTTAAGATGAACACAAATACAATGTGGGAGAAGAAGAAGGTACTGTAAAGAGTGCTGTTTTTTTTTCCTTAATGAACTCAGCGTGTGGTAAAATGACCACCTTGTTTTTTTCACAGCGCTACCAAATCTGTTTTGACATTTTGCACTGCAGCCCGGTGTGGCAACTTGAGCTTGTGCAATAAAAACAAACTGGGCAGCTGAGTCAAGATCACTAAGATTACTGGTGTGAGCCGGCAATCTTGAGCGATGTCAGTCTCAACCAGCCTGGTCAGAGAGCAATATGAGCTTCACAGCACTGAAACTATAATAAAAGAACTACTAATTCATTTATTAACACTGCAATTAGATTGTTTGATCTGTACCTGTAATGATGTAGCCTCTTATGCGTGTATTAAACTTTGCATTTTGCAATGATGAGACTTTTTTTTTTGCACTTTCCCTCACAGGACGATAATACTGCCCTACAGCATACGAGCAAGAGAGAGTGAAGAATGAAACTGAGAAAAAATCTTCATTATCTCCAAACCGGATGATATGTATTGTTTAGTAGCACCTATGGTTCTAAATTTTGTTAAATCTAAACTTGGACTCTAAACTTGAATCATGACGCTTGACCTTTGAAAAACACAGGGTACAGTCATTTGAATTGAATATGCAGCCTGGGGTAATTAAACAAGGAAGGTGTGGCTTGGGCAAAAAAGACTTATAAGAAATTATACTGATGTATAATACACTGGCAATTATATTATATTGAGGTATAACACACAGGCATAAGTGGAAAGAGTGGATGAGACCTTTGCTGTCATTGTCGGTTCTTACCAGTCTGACTGTCCCAGACACTGTACTGTTGAAAACAGCCTTGGCAAAAACCAATTGTCCATCTGTAGCTCTGTCAGCCGAGATGTTAGCACACTGCATTCTGTAGGGCACACAAACATGTACACACACACACACACACACACACACACACATGCACAGAAAAACACACACATAAACACACAATATGAGCACAAACAAAGACATCCCCAAAGGATAGACTTTAGGATATATTATTTCACTATATCTTGCTGACTCATGCTCAGTGAAAGAAGAAGATCATCTTTGTATTACACCATAAAACCTCAGGAGGAGATTGCCTTGTATCGAAGACATCCTAGCCTCATTATTTTGACAAGGTCTTTGTTACTAAGCCTTTGAAGGGTTGTTCAGTGTGAGCAAGCTGTTTGTATTCCCAATTCCCAATTCCCAAGTGATTACTCACTTTAAAAATAAAAACAAGGAAGTTCAGAGAAGCTGACCTTGACAATATTTCCTGAATTATACTAATATCAGGATAATGTGAATATAAAAATGACAAATATTTCTCTTCACTTTGCTAAAACAAAAACCAAGGTATGCAGGTTCTAGGATGCGTAAAGAGGAATAGAGAGTCAGTGGCCAAAGCCTTTCTATTGCTGATAATAGGAAGCTGTGGTCTTTGTCCTATGTAAGAAAAGTTCCTTCTCTGTTTCTCTCTCTCTCTCCCTCACACACACACACACACACAAACACAAAACCACAAGCACAGATACACACACATGTTCTCACCTCGATCCGTTGCTGTAGTGAATCACCAGTGACCTCCCCACTATGCTATTTGGCCCAGTTAACGGCAGGTTAGTGTCCATAAATAGAGCCGTAAGTCGGTTCAAACCGCTCAGCATCCCAAACTTCCCACTGATGTCTCCTGTCTCATACTGGTCCACGGTGCCAGTCCCGGGCGCCGGGGAGTCCGACGTGTTCCAGGCAAGCGGGTTGAAGTGGCCCATGATGTCTGCGTTGGAGCAAGGCTGTGCGCTGCCGCTCTTGAGGGGCAAAATGTGAACATGGTAGCCCCCAGCTCTGGAGTCCAGATTCATCAGGGAGACGTTCACCACCGTGGGACCCTGTGGGACAGACTCTGAGAACCGCACCTGCCCGCTGGAGGTCCCGGGCCCCAACCAGGCGCCTGAGCTCGCCGTAGGGAGACGGACCAGCGTCAGGTTGGCACAAGCCATCCTGGGCGCGGCGTTTTCCGCTTGGTGGATGACAATCGAACGGCCGATCATGGAGCCCGGCCCTGACAACCAGGAAGTGGTGTCAGTGAAGAAGTTTTTCCCCTCCACGCTGCCCACTCTGGTGCCGAGGTTGATGGTGCTGTGTTTGCTGGAGAGGTCCCCCACCTCGCAGGATAACGGACTGGATTGGCCGCAGTGGAGGCCGTAGCTGCTGTCTCCGGTGTCAACGTTAAAGGGGTTCCAGTGGCCCCCTGTGGTGCTGCAGCGCCCTTCGTCGTCGTCCCTCTCTGAGCTGATTGGGTAGGTGTGAATATGCCAGTTGTGGTTTCTGGTGGCAGTCGCTGTGGCATTTCCATATGACAAATGCATGGAGATGGACACATCAGACAGAGGGTTGTTCTTCAGCTGGGTGAACTGGACCTCGCCAACCACAAGTCTCTCAAACCTGACTCTGGCTACTGTCACTTCCCCTGGGTAGCCGATGCAGGCGCACACATACCTGGAGCCGTCCAGCTGGTGAATCACAATTGACCGGCCTACGATGCTGTTCTGTCCAAACAGAGGGAGGTTGAAGTCTGTAAAGACCTTGTCCGTCTCGGTTTTACCTTCCAGGGACATGTGTTTGGAGCTGAGGTCGC
This sequence comes from Centroberyx affinis, assembly GCF_046629955.1. Taxonomy (NCBI): domain Eukaryota; kingdom Metazoa; phylum Chordata; class Actinopteri; order Beryciformes; family Berycidae; genus Centroberyx; species Centroberyx affinis. The sequence continues at coordinate 45,045 of NW_027279975.1, forward strand.
CGAGTTCATACCTGTCGTGCGTCGACCCGGGCGTTTTCGGGTATGTCGGGTCTCTCACGTCGATCCCAAACGGATTCCAGTGCCCGCCCAGGTTATCGTTGGCGCACAAGCTTGAAGACGGCGACCTCATCGAGGGCATGGGGAACTGGTGGACGTGGTAAGGCCCTACTCTGCTCCGCAAGTTAGTCAGGTTCACCCTCAACTCGGTCACGTCGAACGGGGAGGCCTGTCGGAAGCTGAGGTAGCCTTTGATCCCTCTCATATCCACGACCGCGCTCACCTCCTTCCTGTGCAGCACGTAGATCTGAGCGCACTTGTAACCCGACCCCATGCGGAAGAGAAGGAAGGAAGTGTTGATGTCGAAGGCAGTCAGGTCCAGACGGGATTTCACGGGTCGTAAAGGGGCTCCGACTTTAACGACGCCCAGCTGGGTCAAAGCTGAGGGGTCTAAGCTGCCGAGAAGAACGTCGCAGTTGGCGGCGGTGCTCACGGATCCAAAGAGGGTGACGTTGGTTTGCGAGGCGTTGACCTGACCGATTGTAGCCAGATCTGTGAGAAACCTGATGTCGGTCACTCCGGGGTTTAGGCGGATATAAACGTTACCAGCAACGGACCCGGTGAACCTGGCCTGGCGCGTCATGTACGTTTGACCCCGGCTTACAACTGTGCACACTTTAGTGCCGTTACACGTCTCCAAAGTCAGCGAGAGGTCGTCCAGGTTCGACCTTTGTTCAAACAGGCGCGACACGTTAACGGTCGAGTTTGAGGCGGAATCGGCGGCGAAGGCGTAGACGCTGGAGCCGACGTTCGCCTCGGAGCAGGGCTGGGCAAAATGGCCGTACATGACCGGGAATTCGGTGAGGGAGAGGTTGAGAGAAGCGCAGGCGTCTCCCGTGCCGGACACGTTGACGGTAGCCATCTGGGAGGCGGAGTCAAACCGCACCTGGCCCGTGACTCCGCCCATGTTCAGGTGAGCGAGAAACTGAACGCAGGAAATGGAACCTGAAAAGGAAGACAAGGAGGATCTGTTTCATTGTATTTGTTAATCACTTGTTCTGCTTCTGCTTACGTACAACTTTTAATAATGTATTGTCTACAGATGGACATTATGTTTTATATGTTTTATATGTTTTATGTTTTAGACACAGATTGACATTACATGTTCTATGTTCTTAAGATATGTGTACTGTATGGATTCCTGTCATAAATTTCTATCTCTTTCTATCTATTGTCTATTCTTGTTTTGTACTTGTACTTGCACTGCACAACGAATTTCCCAACCAGGACAATAAAGACTGACTGATTGATTGATTGATCGAAACGAACACACACACACACACACACACACACGCACGCACACGCACACACACACATACACACAGGAAAAAGTGTATATACTAAGTGCATGAGGAAGTGCATTTCAGTGCTTGATTGATCGTGCCTTGTAGCACTCCCTCGTAGCACCTATGTCCTGTTGGACCAGAACTTAGCTTGTTGCACTGTCTCGTAGCACCTTTGTCCTGTTGGACCAGAATTTAGCTCTATAGCACTTACTCTCGTTGTTCTCTCCTATCTAGAAACTTGCTTGTGTTGTATGCAAATCTCATGTGTGAGTCGCTTTGGATAAAAGCGTCTGCCAAATGTGAAATTGTAATTGTAATTGCCATGACTGTTTCACATAAATTCTGACATGTTGGCATTGTGTGTTTTCCTGATTGATGCGTTTCAAGGTTCATTTTGTACCTGCACACTCCCTCACTACCTCCAGGAAGTTATTTGATATTTATTAACGATACAGTCTTCTTGTCTTTGTTCAAACTGTCTCCAGCATACGCCTATATAACGCAACAACTGGTTACATTCCATTTTATTACTTTATTGTTTTTATTTAACTGTTTTTATTATGTGTTTTATATTTTATGTGCTTATATTTTGCTTCACTTTTTTGTCCCCTGCTGAATCCTATTACTGTTGCTGCCACAACAACCTAATTGCCCCACAGGGATCATTAAAGTTTCATCTTATCTTATCTCAAATATTAAAATCATTTAAACCCAATTTCACCCAATTCTTATTTACCGCTGCATCATAATTAAAAGGATTTATCTACACACATGAGCTGCCTCAGCAATAACTGGCACAATCTTCTAAAATACAGACTGTAACAATAGATATCACTGTAATTCCCATACAGATATCAGTTTGCATTCCATTTACAAAGGCGCTGGAGCTTTATTTACCCAAGCATGCTTGCACTTTTCAGTAATGCCCTGCTTTAAAGCCTATTCAGTTACAGATATTCATACCTGGGAGTTCTTCTCGCTAACCAATAGGCCACTGACAAACCTTTTACTGACTAACAGAATATATACAGATCATATCTGTGTCAATAAGTGCTTGAAAAATGTATTTGCTTGGTGCTATTAGTTTGATTTAACGTACTTAGGTGCTGCACAAATATCGTTTATCATACACTCACAATGCAGGGAGGGTGAGAAAGTTGAGTAAGGCTAAGAATTTGAAAGTCTGATTATGTAACTGTGATTTACGATGTGTCTGAAACGTGTCGATGTGGTAAACCCACCTAGTAACATACCTGGAAGTGTGTTCAAAGTTAAAACAAATGCTAAGGATTCTTTGGAAATACTACTGTCAGATGCAGACACAGGAGGATAAACATAATATTAGAACTGGTCAAACTTTTTCTGATGTAGTGTCCCTGTCAAACACAACCCCCCCCCCCCCCCACACACACACACACACACACGTACACGCACACGCACACTCCTCTATGAAAGCAACACATCAACAGCACACTCAACCGAGGAGAGAAGTGGCTGCAAATACAGATGTGTGAACTCATAAGTTATTTAACTGAAGGGATCAGTTTCCACACTGTTGGCTGTCAAAGTGATAACAAGTGAAACGACTCTGGAGGCTGAACGGAAAAGTCTGAATTGGCACACATGTCGAGATTCAGATTGATTGCATTCTCAGTTTCCCCATTCAATGAATTCAATGAACTCAATGAATTGTGCTTGTTTGGGACTGAATTATAGTTAGAAAGTACTAAGATCATATTTTTCCAATTTTATCATCTTGATCATTTTAACTCTTTCCACAACCATGGTAAGATTCTCAGAGGGAGATGCAGACCATAACATGCCATGCTTGAATGAATGAAATTGAGTAGCAAGTGTAACCAACGCATAACTGTCTTCAAAGCAAGTTAAATATTATAAAGAAAGATAAACATTGGTTTAGCCTGACCCAGTGGTCGAGAGTTTGCAGGTTTTCCCTTCAAAGAAACACTCGAGCAGCTGATTTCACTGATGGAGGAGGAACTCATCAGTGAAATGCCCTGTGTAGTCTTGGGTTGGACTGAAAACCTGCAGACTCTCGTCCCTCCATGCCACATGTTCGAGACTCCTGGCATAACCATCAGACAGCGGAAGCAGACGTGCATTATCGACAACATCCTCTTCACACTATATCACAGAAATCAAACATTGCAAAGGAAACTCACCGAGCAACGAAAACTGCAGCACAACTGTCAGAAGGCACATGTTGGCGGATGTGTGAACGATGTGTGCAAGAAAAATCAGTGTGTGTAGAATAAAGAGAAAATTATGTAAAAAAAAAAAGTCATTCAAGTCATGAAAATGTAAAAAAAAAAGTGACGAGTGAGAAGAAGTTCAATGACAGCAAAAATGCAGAAGGCTGTGAGTGTGTGTGTGTGTGTGTGTGTGTGTGTGTTCTCCAAGAGTGTGTGAGGTGTGAGTGTGTGTTGAGCATAGTGTGCAGCCTCCCTTGCGCTTCTGTTTCTCAGCCCCAGACAACCCTCACTGTCTGTGTCAGCCTGTGATTGGTTGACAGGACAGCAGTGGCTCGTCTGTGGAGGCAGGGGAGGGAGGACAGAGGGGACAGAGGGGAGGGAGGCAGGGAGGGAGGAAGAGTGTTTTGGCAGGCGGGATGGGTGGAGGCGGCCCGTCGCTCATCGCTGTGGTCATATTCAGCTGGAGGCAACATGCATTCCCAGCAGATTTTAGGCTCAATCCTCTTTGAGTTCAATCAGTTCCAAATGCAAAAGAAAAGTGATATTCAGTGGCTACTAACAGAGCATGGATTCAAAATTATTCTATATATGAAGCGTTTGTTTTTTAAAGGAATATATTTTTGGATTTTGAAGAAATTCCACTTCCTTAATTAGTTGTGTTGGTGACAGTGGGTTGACCCCTACCCTGTTTCACAGGAACTAAACTGTTATATGCTTTGGAGAGGCTTAGTTCAAGTGACAGTGAAACCTGATTGAGTTCTTAGTGTCTTATACTGTATATGCAGGGCTTGAAATGGCCACCTGCCAGCAGCCAAATGTTGGTTAAAAAGTATTCTACTGGTGGCTTTAACAATAATAATAATACTGATAATGCATTTTATTTGTACTGCTCTTTTCATTCACAGTGAATGTCAAAGTGCTACAGAGTTAAAAACAAAACATAAAGCAAAAAACAAAGAATATAATCACTAAAAAGTTAACACGAAAAATCCTTCCTGAATAAAAAGGTCTTAAGAGTCGTAAAAGAGTTCAAGCTTGTCTTTCAGTTATTTCTTATCAAAAAGCTATTTTAACAGCTAAATAACTAAATTATCTAGTAAAACTCTCTTGAAGACCTCTGTTCACTGTGCCTCAGTAACAAAAATGTCACTTTCATGGCCCCATATGTATGGGTGTACTTTGTGGGAGTAACGATGCTGAAGGTGCCAGCATCTCGGGGAAAAACACTTTCATACTGTAAAACACAAACTTGTTCCTGTTGAAAAGGGCATCTTGTATTTCCATGGCCTATTTCTTTCGTTCCCTTTATTCTTTCCATGTCTCTCTCTTCCTCTTCCTTATGTCAAAATGCGTCACTCTGCCTCAGCTGTCCTTGTGACAGGGTTGAGGAAAACAGATGAAGAGAAAATAGTACCTTGTGCTAAGAATAGCAGCCCAACGACCCGTCATTGTGTGTTGTTTGGGGTAGGCCATGCTTTGGGGGGTTATTTACACATTTTGGAGGGTCTGTGAAGAGGTGCAGGTCCTTCACTCGGCTCGTTTAGATTGCTGATTGCGGTGGGAGGAGGAATCTTGATGTGGTCGTGTCCGTCTGCCCGCACGTACGCATGCATTTACCATCTGCACATACGCACACACACACACACACACACACACACACACACATACAGGGGAAAAACAGAAGAAATGGGCACTAACACACAAAAAGACACACACACACACAGACTGACAGCAAAAAAAAATGGTAAATAGAAAGAGAGCAGAGGCACAATGGAGGTAGACTGTTTTCTCTTCAAGGCACAAATGTTAACTGAGGTGATTCCCTACACAACATTATGTGGGACAAACCCAGGAGGGCTTACACAACATTATGGAACAGCAAAATCAGTTTCCTAAAATGATATTGACGAATGACTATGACTGTGGCTTGTTGAACGTTATTTCATGAACCAAAACAAAGAAAAATCCTTTTGAACACTTTTTACACCCTTTCCATGACATTATGGTTGCTCCGTGCATTTTGAATGACAGAAGCTATGAAAAACTGTATCTTATGAGCATATATTGGTTCAAATAATCGTCAATACCACCAAGACCTTGGATAATCGTTGAGTTCAGCGATAGGTATCATAATCACTCGCTATTGCTTTATGAAAAGGGGTAGGAAAAGATAATCAGTAAAAGCAGAATTTTAAGGAATTAGATGAGTTAACTAGCGTGCAGCTGGCTCGTTGCATTACACCTTGACTATTATTATTATTATTATTATTATTATTATACAAACTGGTCTTGTAAGTCTTGTAAGCTTGAGGAAATGGGATCGTCTCTGACTATGTCCAGTTTTTTTTTTCTACAGGTGACAACCAGTGTTTCGCAGAAATAAAAAACATCCATTAATATCATTACACATGGTCACAATGTACTTTATTATCATATTAAGGGAAACTCTTTTGGTCTCAGAGTGCATAAAAACACAGACAAACACATGAAACACGTGCTGCAATTATAAACTGGTCCATCCGAGTGCCATTTTTCAGTTCAAGATGAAATAAGATCTTAAAGTAAGTCTAGTTTGATGAGGAAATTGGAATACTGACAACGCTTTTACATCATATCTGACCCTAAGTTGGAAAGTGTGTAGGCTTACGTGAAAGATGAGAAGCAATGTCAATGCTGCATTCTGTTCCAGCACTTCAAAAACTGATTTACATTTGGGGACATAGAATCACGTACTGTTCTATTATGTACTATTACATAAGGAAGAAGTGGGGCATTCACCACTTCAATTAGTTCAAGTCTTGTTGACCCCGCTCAGTGTCAGAAGACCTGATCAATCACTCTGGACTCCTACCGCAATGTGTTTCAGCATCAAACACTGTTACGTGTTTCTTCAGTGAGGAAACACATAAAGAGGCAAACCAAGCTCAGGTGGTGTTGCAAGGGCCGTGTCAATCAGGCCTGGACCAAATAGTTTCTTATGTTCCTTGGCATTTGTTTTCTTGAAGTACCAGATGGGTGGAGTTGGGTGCCACATAAGACAATGGCCTTCATTCATCAAGGTATGATACGATACATGATCAAATCTGATAGTTAAGTGGTTGTTTGCTCATTTTTTACTGCAGGATTTATGAATTCCATCCTTTTCGTAGCCCTAAGATCAATCTCGCGTACGCTCATTTTGAAGAACTACACATTTGCATTCCAGATGGAAAACTGTTGAAATTACAGAATATTCAAGAATTTCCTCATGCTCTGTGACAAAGAATAATGGCATATTCATTTTGTCGCCACATGTACGTTTCAAAATGCAATATTCAATGCTTATTGTGGATTTTTTGCATCAAAAGTATGAATAAATAGCCTACTTGAAGTCTCAGAAGACGCATAGGCTCTTTATGGAGGCACATGGAGCATAATTGGATGATTGGACGCTGTGTGCTTTACACAAGGCAAGTCTCGTGCTACTAGAGGATCTTGCGGTAAGCCTTGCTTTTTATAGGCCAAGAGTCAGCAAACACACATAATTATAGGTGTGTCCTAAGGAAATAGTCTGGTTTATCCATCTGCAATGTAATTTGTGCTAATTTTGATGTAAGAAAGTTTCACGAGTCAGACGACGCAAGAGTCTTAGGATCATTTCCACAGTAGATTCTACACTCTTCATGACAGCTTGATGAATGGGGGCCAATGTGAATACTACAGAGTTTAGAGTATCTGACAGTCAATTTAGTGCACAGTATGTAGTTCTTTGATTTGTGACTCATCCACTATCTGAATAGAAGTGACGCAGAAAGTCCCATCTATCCGCCGTTTCATTTTCGATTAAAACAAACGTCAAGAATTCTTTGCAAAAAATGACCCAAGTCTGAGGCAAGTGCAGCACCTACAGTGCAGTGCAGCATGTGAGGACAGCACAAAGCGGAATCACATCATGGCATCAAAACGACCTGTATGACGGATCGTGGGGAGTGATAAGGCGGTGGCGTTCGCAGTTATGTGCCCTTGTTGCTTTTTCTGCCAGCAAAAGCATGCTTTGAAAATTACGTCCCGTAACAGATGCAGAGATGAGTCGATGTGAAAATCCCGAACCTCGCCGCGGAACAGGTTCTTAAGCATGTTGTTCTCATTTGTCTCGGTCCTGGTTCCTCATCTTCAACCTATGTACAGTTTAGTTGTGATGACTGATGTGTGACTAGTGACATTTTTTTTGGTTCCTAATTAAAGTATCACTTCCTTGGAAATGGGTAGCACCACATGGGACTTTCATAGCAGGTTCATGATATGTTTCATAACACATTCTAACAATAATACAATCTGCACCTTGATGTGGCTACATAACACAGAAATCTTGAGTTGCCACCAAGAATAGATGTTAACCTTTATACATTTTGTCATGATACAGTGATTCCTAAGTCCCCCTGCTTCCACTTTTCTGTATTTTTATCCTTTATTCATCCTCACGTTCACACGGTGACACAAAGTGACACAACCTCAGTCTCTACTGTTGACCAGTCGCAGCTTTAGTGGAGCAGCTGGGGGTTAAAATGCCTTGATGGACACCTTGATGGGAGTTTTTGAGGGTGGGTGGAATGTCAATAGCTGTTCCTGCTTGGTTTCGAAATTCCAACCAGTGAAGTTCAGCTGTTAACCTACTTTTACCCTGCGTGATTTATGCATCTTTTGCTATTTATCACTTTTCTGTCATGCACCTCGTGAGTCAGTCTGGATTTGCATAACTGTCTTGTAGCACCAACTAACAAGGTTAAATGTACCAAATGTAGAGGTGTACCTGTTGTACTTAGTGGAGTAAAGCAAATCTGAGATTCTATTCTATTCACTGCACCCGCATCGTGGAAGAAGAGATAATTTACGAATACTAGTCATGCACCCTGTACAGTTTAGTTGCTTTGTTTTTCACCTGCCTTTCATCTCATTTCCTCCTCCAACCCTCCTGTAAGAGATTATCATTTCAAATCCATGACCTTAATGAACCTCAACTGATTATATATATGTTATATATATTCACTGAATCACCCTGGCCCCCAATTTTTCCCTTTTAAACATATAGAGATTTTTCCTTTTCTCCTCTTTGTTTCTCACTGGCCATTTACTAGCATTCCCCTTACATTATTTTTTTTTTTATTGATGTATCCATTTACTTCTTTTGTTTTCTTGTTTTTGTTTCCCCTGTAACCCTCTTTTTTTTGTTGTTGCTGTTGTTATTGTTTGCTTATTGTTTTTCCTCCTCATTGATTGCCTTCAACAAATCACAACACTCATAAATAAGGTAACACTTTACAATAACCATCATTAATAAATGGTAAATTGATAGTTAATTAAACTTTAGTTAATAGTTATTTTACTGTTAACAAACAATGAAATGATCATTAATAATGTTTACTAATTATTAGTAATGCTATAATTTGTTATTTTATCATTCGTTTGTGTAATATAAAATCATTTGTTTATAAATTATATATTGTATCATAGCTTTTTACCCTTTTTACCGTCTCTTATCAGCTATGATACAATATATCATTTATAAACAAGTGATTCCCCCCACCAACACAAACACACGCCCACACACACCCACACATGCACGCGCACAGACACCCACATTTTCAACTGCTCAACAATGGAGGACAGTGCTACAGTATGTGCCCCACATGACATTTTGTCCTCAAGCCAAAAAAGCTAATAATGAAGCAGGATTATCATTACAGTATTTAGCATGGTGATACATTTCCTCTTCACAAGCCGGTTTGATCTCTGCTGTAATTAGCTAGCTTACTCATCTCTATTGTGAAATGACACTTTTATTATTCATATCATTTACAGGCTGCTGTAAAGCGTGCGAGAGAGACCTGCCAATGTTGTTGCAATTCCTTGATCAATAAAAGGAATTGAAAGTATGTCCCAGCTTTCTCACCAGGATAAACAAAGGTCATCTTATCTTTGTATCTTGTGACACTGCCCATGCTCAGACTGGCATCTTAGTCTTTCTAGGTGGTTGCTAGGGTGTACTAGGTGGTTGCTATGGTGCACTATAACTACATCTAACATCTTCATCACCTTTAAGTTTCCATTAATTTATTAAGTGTTAACACCTTTGAGAGTGTTATTCATTATTCTGTGACTCTTCATGGCAGTATGACATGTGACATAAAATGATTGATGGGTGTGGTTCATTTATTTAGATTAAAGAGATTATTTTTAGGGGAGTTGATGAATCATACATGCTTCTTATGAATGCTGCCATGAAGCTGTCACCAGATTTGTTGATAAAATGACACACACCCAGTTTTCCGCATTCTTAAAAAAACGAATTTCATAAAAACAGTTACATTTCACTGTAATGCTCCTATAATAACTCTAGAGGGAATATGTCTGTGTACTCAGTAGTGGGTTTATAGTGACCATATCTTATTTTTTAATCTCCTATGGTATCATTATAATAGTTCTTTACTATTCCTATAGGATAGTATGTATAGTTTATAGTTCTTCTGTGAATATAAAAACACATTTTAAAAAAAAACTGTCATGGATCATTGTGATAAGATAAAACTTTATTGATCGCTCACAAATAGGTTGTATTTACTCCAATACTGATTTATCTGATGGTTCAAAACAGACAACATCGACCCCTATAAAGCTACATCTGTACATTCAGCTGACCCATTGTAAATGTAGCGATAGTTACAAATCAAAACCTCTTCTCTGAGATCCAGCCTATAAAACTGTTGTACTTTTAATTTTATTTCCCCTGAAACAGCATATTTATTTACTTTGATCAGAACCTCATTTGTTATGCAGTAAAACCAAGGAACACTATTTGAACAAAACAAAGATACACATATTTACTCACCCATCTCCTGAAATACTTGATGGTCTATGAATATAAGTGATAGTGGAAGTAACTAATTACACTTACTCTCATTACTGTAATTGAGTAGCTGGTTTGTCTACTTGTAGCCTACTTTTTGGAGTAATTTTTGAAGTCAGCAATTTTACTTTTTAAGTAAGTTTTTTTTTTAAATCACATCCATTACAAAGTATACATTTTGTGGCTCTCCATAAACTGGAACTTCGTAAACAGACTAATTGTGGAGCCCTTTGCAGTGAATGATCAGTCAGCAAAGAAGAGAAGAGTAATCTGACTTTACTTTGTGCACTTTATTTTATAATTTCCAAATTTTCCAATTAAAGAATCTAGTGTGAACTCTGTCCTCTTGTCCTTTTAAATTGCATGGGAAAGATCACATCTAACACTGTTCTCTTTTCTAAAAAGTAACTAGTTTTACTCTGAGTCCATTTTAAATGAGCTACTTTTTACTTGAGTAGATTATTACACCAGTACTTTTACTTCTACTTAAGTATAATATCAGCAAAGTAACAATAGTTCTACTTGAGTAGGACATTTTACTCTTACCACCACTGAATATAAGTATATATTATAAATGACCTAATGCTAACTTCTTTATTGAGTTTAAACTTGGCTGTACTTCCTCATCCATCTGCTGAAATAATACATGCATTATTGATGCATTATTAATATAAAATAAGGCCTCATGCTAACACATTTAATGAGAACCACTATAAAATAATACCACCTATAACACCATCCTACTCATCTTTCTACTCATCTTCCTAATAACCTTTGGCATTGAAAAAAATACTGATGTCCTTTTCTTAGCTGCTCTTCTATTGCACTCTCTTTGACCTGTTTCCTCCTTTTGCCTTCTCTGCTGACGTTACCAGTCAGACACACACACACAGACACACACACACACACACACAGACACACACACACACACACACACACACACACACACACACACCATTGGTTTGTATGTGAAAGTTGGCTGACCAAGCAAAGGAGTCACTCCTTTTTTTTCGAGGTCATCACTTTCATCTTTCTCTATAAACCATTGTAGTGGAAGCTTCTGGATCTCACAGCAAAGGTGAATGCTGGTTTTAGCGTTCATGATCTTGTGGCATAATGATACAACACATGCAATAAAAAAATACCACCTGAGCACACGTGTGTTTTAACTTTGAGGCATTTTAATAGAATGTAAATGTGACTAGACTTGAGTTGAGACAGTGGCAAAACTGCTTCACACAGCTAATCAGTCAGTTAGGTTATGTTTACATTGTACCTTATAAAGTATATAATATATAATAAAACCTCAATGTATCTACTCCCATTTAGACACACAAATCATGACATCTTTACCGTTATGAAATCACTCGACAGAGCAAAAATCACATTTTCTCTCTCATCACTTTCTCCATGTTCCTTCTCTTTCACAGTTTCAGGGTAAATGAATTACTCTTCCTAGACACAAGGTGGTGGCTCATCTTACCCCTCTCTCCCCTAATGGTGTGTATCTGTCACCGGCACCTTAGTGCCACTAGATGGCGGCAGTGCGGCGTGGAGGAAAGGTCTGCTCGGAGGAACGGTCATTCCCTCTCATCATCTACACCAGTGGTTCTCAACGTGGGGTCCGGGGACCACCAGGGGTCCTTCAGGGCATTCCAGGGGGTCCCCAGCAAATTGATGAATTGTTAAACTTCATTATTTCATTTATAAGACCAATTATAGAATGTAGAAGAATGACTATTTCTATCATAGTTTTACTGTTATCTCTCTACCTACAATTCAGATAATCATGAAATTCTGGACAAAATCATATTTAACAATAAAAAATATTCTCAGATTTGGGTTCAAGAGACAAAATCTCATCAAATGGGGCTCCATGCCCCTAATGTAGACTAAATTAGGGGTCCTTGATATGAAAAAGGTTGAGAACCACTGATCTACACTCTTGAATGGTCACTTGGCAAAAATACATTTCACATACCCCCAACTATGTTTAGAGACATGTTTCAAAACCATACATTAGGCCAAAACATGTGCATATAGATAACATCCATTATAGGCTATTTGCAGATATACAGTATGTTGTTGTCTATAGAACGAAGGAAGAAAATGCATTTAGCTAAGTGTCCAAACTATAGTTCAAGTGATGTCATCTACATGTATAGATACATTTTTTGGTCCAAGTTTTCCTATTTTGAAACATATCACTTTAATATTGAATTATACCTTTGCACCTTTGCTATGGCTTTAGGGTAGTGACACAACAGTTAATTATGATATATACACATTTTAATTTCAGATAGGCCTCGTTGAAGTCTTAAATAGAACAAACATATCTGCACCATTATGAAAAAGAACTATAATAATACTCCTATAATGAAGTTAGCATGATGATATACAAAAACCAACACAAACTTTATACAGTATCCTACAGGAATATTATAGCCTAGTGATATCATAGGAGATAGAACAAAAAATACCACAAAGTACAATAACAAAAAATTAATAAAAAAAATACCACAAATTACAATAAACTCACTGTTGAGCCCCATAGCCTCACTACAAGTCAATATAATAAGAATAATATAATGATATTACAGGAGATAAAAATACCAAATACGATAATTTCTCCATACTGTAGACTAAACCATAATAAACGTCAACAGCCTGTTTAAAAAAATCACGTGTTCTCCGGAGCAGGGGAATTGCGAAAAAAAGCGCCGCCGGTCTTGGTGAATCACACCTCACTTCCTGCCATATAGTGAACCGGCGTTTCCGCGTTAGCCGGCACACTAGATGTGTAGACCATGTGCGCGAGGCCTGCACCGCCCGCTGGGAGCCGCTTCAGACTATCCAGCTGAGTTAGACATCAGTGGATCTGCATACACACACACACACAGCGTGCTGGAACTGACCCATTCAATTTCAAATCGAGCTCCGGGACACTTGTGGTGTGTGTGTGTGTGTGTGTGTGTTTCTGCAGGTCATCTCCTCCCAGCTACGATCCTCATAGCAGGTATCTTTTTATTTCTCTTTTTTTTGCCTATGAATTTTAGATTTCCCGAAGACCGGGTGGATGTAATGCGACTCAAGCTGCGTAACTGCCTATCTTCGCTTGCATGCGTTTTGATTTTAGGGGTTATTCGCTTACTTACAGGCGGTTAAATGGGGCTTCTTTGCAACGATATATCCCAATACAACAGGTTTATGGGCGGCTGTAGCCATGAAACTAGTTAAAATACTCGGTAGTCCTTTATTGGGGGTGTTATGGCTGTTTTATCAGTCTAGGATGAATGAAATGTCGTCCAGTAGCTTGTCCAAAATGTGCAGTCTTGTGCGCAACGGCGATGCAGTACGATGGCAGATGCGTTGTGGTTCACTATTTAATATTTGGGTGCAAGGATATGCCTATACCCAGCGTTTAAACATCTTTATGTGCAAGGAGTAGGCCTAGACATTTGGTTGCTTTGAACAGTCATTACCACAAAGTGTCGCAAAGGTGCCGCGCCAGTTTCTTCTTCTTGTGTTTTGATGATGCAGAAGACTCTTCTTCCTCTCTCTCTCATTGCTGTGTGAGGAAGCCTGAGCCTGTGATTACAAAAGTTGAGACTGTTGTTCAGTTAGCTGTCTTTATCTGGGGGTGTTCACTGTGACACTGTTGTTTACACTGAACTGAACAAAATGAGACATATAAATGAGGAAATTTACCCGCTGTTTATCAGTGTCTAAGATGTCCAGTCAGTGGGAGTGGGATGATTTTATCAACCACAGACCAGAATTGAATGTGTTGCTTTCATTCATGTTGTAAGAGTATGTGTCATGTTTTATTTTTATTATTTTTATTTTTTTATTTTTTTTTACAAATGGTGGATGTCTCATTTTGGAGCAAAACCCATGCAGTAGGCCTACTGTATTGATCCCAGGAGGAGGTCAGAGGTCAGAGATCAGGGTCAGGTCCAGAACAGCAGCCCTCTCACCCTGTCACCTGCAGCCTGTACATTCACCATCTTCTCTAGTATCGCAGTGCTGGTTCAACTGAAAACCATCACAGATGAAAACGGCCGCAGTCATAACAAGTGGTTTGACCAGACAGTCTGACGATGTGTTTCATCACAGCTTGAGTTACAGAGTTGGGTTGAAGACGACTGGCTGGAGCTCTCTCTGTCTCTCTCTCTGTCTCTCATAATTACTTTATTCACACAGTGGAACAAATGCACAGGACATACTGACAACGTAGAAGTAACACAGCACATACTGACATAAGGACAACAGGACTTTGCATACAGTTTAAAGGAACAGTGCAAGTCATACAGACCAGAGACCAGAGAGAGGCAACCATGTGCCGTGGATAGCTGAGAGTCTGCAGGTTTTCATTCCAACCAAACACTACAACAGCTAATCACCTGCTGTAGTGTTGCCAATCCCTGCAATAGACATGATTCACTAACTCTCAATCACTCGCTCTTCTCACTGACTTTGTTTAAGTTTTCAGTTGAGTTTATTTGACAGTAGAAAGCAAGATAGACACCAAAAAAAGCATCTTCTTGGCGTAAAATTGATAATGATAACACAATAAAGTCAACAGACTTATTTCCATTGTGGTTCTTGATGTGTTGACGGCAACATGGCACAGATCTCTAGGCAGGCAGTGTCAACAGCAAGCTAAAAACACATTTGGAAAAACAGTTTCAAGCAACAATCACCCAATTAATACAATCAAACAACACAATACCACAACAAATTAAATCTATACTAACACTCCTACATTTCCAAATTATCCATGAGCCAGGTGTTGACCTGCTTTTTAAAGACACGTGGGTTAACTTTGAATTTTAATGTGCAACTTATTCCAGTTCTCAGCACCACAAACCTTAAAAGAACATTTCCTAGTCTTAAAATGTTCTTTCGTTTTCATGCACAGAGAGTTCCCTCCTTAACCCGGTTACTAACCTAACATGTTTTTGGTTCGACGCGCGTAAACATCATAACTCAGTTAGAATAAGCTCATGCTCTGATTGTGAAACCTGATTAAGACACCTGGCACTCTCCCATATTGAATGTGTTAATGTGGCATGGAAACATCTCACCGCTTTCTCTTTTAGGTTTGTTTCTGTGCAAGCTCAGACTTGCACAGTGTTATGGGTACATGTTGATGTCAACAGAACACAATGGTGATGAGCTGTTTTTCTTACAGTTGCTACTGGGATATCATCATTTCTTTCCCCCCGTATTAAAAGTAAGCTTTTGTTGTCAAAGAGGGTAGCTGGCGGGTGCATCTTTCCATATGTTTTGCTACTGGAATCTTTCATCTGCAGGGTGACAGGAATATTCAGTTACCGGTTAATTCATAGTAATGGTGAGACTCAATAACAGGGTAAACCACTTTACCTGAATGAGACTTTAACTGGAGTATGGCCAATAGCTGGGTTTCTCTGCATGTAAACAAAGCCACTGTCTCCCCCTCTCTCTCTCTACATTTCCCGCCTTTTCTCCTCTTTTTTTTTTTTCTTTCCCTGCTTTTCTCCTCCTGTCACCTCTCCCAACCTGGACAGATCAAAAGTCTCTTGCCTCGTTTCTCTCCCTAAACTTCAACCTCAACTCGCCTGTTCCCCTCGAGCGCCTCCGCACCACCTCTGGCGCTTTGATATTCCTCAACCTGGTAATGACTCTCGGAGGATATCCATTTCCACAGCGAAGCCCGGCTCTGTGAAGTTAAAAGGGCCCGGACAAATATGATAATTGTCTCCGAAAGGCCTGAACTGCGAGATGCTTGATTTGTCTTTTCTGTGTTTTTTTTTTTCTGCTTCGTTTTGGTCCCCAGAGCCGAGAAACTGGGAATGTTCACCATATGGACCTGAAATCCAAAGCGGCTGATTTACTCGGGTGGAAGGGGCCCTAATTCAAACTCCTTGAGGGACGTCCTGTATGAGACATATTTAACCCCCAAGCCAATGACGGAATAGATAGAAAATGCAAACATAGTCCATATTTACTCTTCCCCCCCCTCCCTCCACACACCCTCTTTGATGTAACCTCCTTTTTCTTCCCTGTTTTGCCCCGGGTGTTTTGTAAGTTCCTCATGAATAATACAGTTGCTGGCGACTCTGGGGAGGCGAGACGGCGAGTTTTCTGGCTCTTATCGCCAGTCTTGGTTGAGGGAAGAGGAGGAACATTTCCTTCTACTCAGGCTTGAGATGAAAGCTGCCTTTAAAGGAACAGTTCACCCCAAAATGAAAATTCAAGTCATTAGCTAGTCTCCGGCCATGTCGGGTCAAAACTCCATCGAAGTTCGTACGAAAACCAATCACACAGCCAGTTACAGTTAGCCATCGTAATTCCATCTCAGCCTTCTCCAAAACTATTGAAGTCAATGGATCCATCTAGGGCTAGGGAATTTATGGTTGAAATCAATATCATGATAATCATAAGGATTTTTCTCGATATCAATATATCACAATATGGTTCATGTATGCAAAATCACGTTAAATAATCAAATTAATGTTGATCTCATTGAACCGAATGGTAATGTTAGGTGTGGTGTCAAACAAAACTGAAATTTTCAAATAATATTCCTACCAAACCTCATTTTATCAGAGTTTTTAAGTAATATTTGCTTGTCATCATCAATTTAGACAGCAGAAATGTGTGTCATGATATTAAAATATCTTCATATCATCACGATATGATTCCACTGAAAGACGATAATGTTGTATTATCGCCCAGCCCTAGATCCATCTTTTTACAGCTAAAAAAATGCAGTAAATGTCCATTACATTTCTCCAAACAGCTTGTACGGTATAACCCAAGTGTTTTGTAGCCAAACGATTGTACTGTGGGTTCAAAAGTTCAATATTTACCTGATTATCTCTATATTTTGTAATTTTGGGGGAACTATTCCTTTAAAGCCAGTCTGTCTCAATCAGTATGACAGCTGAGTGTGATGCGCTCTAGCTGCTCAGCCCACATGGGCTTACAAGACACTCAAAATCCATAAATCTTGCTACCATTGAAACAAAATTAACAGAGTAGAAAGTAATTTTTACTGTAGAACACAGATCTCTTGGCTCATCTTATAGAGCAGTGGTTCTCAACATGGGGTCTGGGGACCACCAGGGGTCCTTGAGGGAGCTCCGGGGGGTCCACAGCAAATTGATGAATTGTTGAACTTCACTTCACATTATATCATTTACAAGAAGTCAACACAATTAGAGAATGTAGATGAATGACTGTTTTGATCATAGTTTCACTGTTATCTCTCTACCTACAATACATATAGTCAATACAAATATTCTCAGATTTGGGTCCGAGAGACAAAATCTCATCAAATGCGGGTCTGTGGCCCTAATGTGGACTAAATCAGGGGTCCGTGATATGAAAGAAGTTGAGAATCACTGTTATAGAGAATAATAACGACTGAATGAATAATTTCTCCAAAGCTTTACCTCATGTGTGAGTAATGAATTGTATGTATAAATGCATGAGCAGTTAATATTACAGTGTTAGCCTTTACAGTGCTGGCAGAATAACATTTAGCTAGAGCTGAGCAAAAGGAAATATTTTGTCTCAACACATCTGCAGCAGTCTCTCTTTCTCAGAACCGAGTCTGTTCTCTCCTGTTTATTTTCTCTCCCTAATGAATGGCTTTATAATCACCCGAGGCGCTATTGAGCTCGGCTAATCCCGACATCCATGCCAAGACACAGGAAGAGGGGCGTCCACCATGGTCCATTTTACTCAGGGAATTTCAGAGGAAGGGGCTGAAAGCCTCACTGATGGCAAGTGACTGTAATAATAACAGGGCCGAAGTGACCGGCTGAGTGGGTCCAGTCAGCAGGGAGTGCTGTGGTAATGAGGGGTGTCCACAGGAAGGCCTGCTCACAGGAGAGAGTATCGGGGAAACCAGAGCCGAAGAACAACTCAGTTATCAAGAGGAAATATTTGGTGAAAGTCAGGAAATGTTAGTTTTGCTTGAAACACGAGCTCCTCTGCAGACCTGACTGTTGTTAGCAACAGGTGTGTGTGTGGAGGAAGATGAGGTAGCTTGCTAACGTGTTGCAACTCCTTCACACATTTAAAACCTTCTGCCAGGTACATGATGAAAAAGTGTGAAGTGTGTCTGTGTGTGAGTGTGTGCCAGTGGGCGTGAAAGCATTTAGAATGCTTACAGCCCAGTTAATGTGAACCTGTCCAGAGGACAGCGGTGACTTCATCATTACCTCACCCTGCTCTGCTAGAGGACTGATCAAAACCATGTGGCTCCGCTCTACACACTGCAAACTGATTGAGTCTTGGACTCCAATGTTTTTCCTTTGTTAGAAGTCGTGTGTGTGTGTGTGTGTGTGTGTGTGTGTGTGTGCACGTCAATAGGTTTCATTTTATTATCTTGGATTTTCTTGTCTCTCTCTGGGTTTGACTTCATCTGTCATTCATTTGGCTTGTTTCTGCCTGTAGCTCTGGGTTTGGTCAGCCAGGTCCGAGGCCTGCTGTGTTGGACAGGCTCACACACACACACCCACACACACACACACACGTACCATGCCTGAGTGTTTCAGTTTGTATGTATGTGTCTGTTACGGCCAATGAAACCAGATGAAAAACATTGCGGAGATAACATTTATTTACCATATAAATAAAAAAAAATCATTCAATACAATGTTTTTCATAAAATTTGCAATACAAGGTTCAAAGGCATCCAGAGGTTTCTCCCAATTTAACAGGAACGTAGATCTCAGAATGAGTAACTTATTGATATTCAGTCAATTTTGGATGGTTTCTCTGGTAGTGAAAGTGAAGCGAAGGTCATGGCGTCATGCTCCTGCTTTCATTGACTTTTTATGGACTAAATAGTGCGCAATGTTTTACTTTCTGTTGCTACACATCAGAGGCCGGGTTGGGGGAGTTGGAGCTGTTGGGTTGAAACATTTTGCCTGGGGTAAGTTAGGGGGTAAACAAAGTGGAGAACCTGGAAAAAAAAGGCCTGAATTAAGATTACTTTGTTCCTGTATGTCTGCATGGTTGCCATTTACTTCTCTGTGTTTGTTTGTTTAGTTTGAAATGTATTGTGTTGGCTTTGGTACTAAATGCTTTGGCAATATAAGTATGATCTTATCGTGCCAATAAAGTTGCATTGAACTGAACCACTGGCCTCCAGCTTAGAACTTTTATTTTTCATGCACTGATCAGTCTGATTGCAGCAGCCACAAGCGAAGCTGATCAGACTCCTATTTCATGCTATTGTGCGTCCACAGCCAGGGAGCTGTTTGATGTGATACATGTGTGGGCTGAGTGTTTGGAGTCCAGTGTTGTTTGGTTGCCAGAGCCAGAGGTCCCAGCGGGGTGGGGTTAGAATAACCTCATTATACACTTGTGGGTGGATGATTTACTGAAAGGATCCGGCCCGACTTGGAATACAGCTGACTTCTGTCCAGCTAGGGGAAGTGTGTGCGTACATGTGGACATGCATGTGGATACTGTATGTGAATGCATGTGTGTGCATATGTGCATGTGTGTACGGGGTGCATATTTGTGTGTGTGTGTGTGTGTACAGGCCTGTGTCTGTCTGTGTGTGTGTGTGGGGGGGGCAGTGCTTGGCAGAGCAGCAGCCCCGGCCAGCAGTGGGTCCTCCCAAGCAGTGAAAAGCAGTTTGCATAGATATTGGAGTGCGGTAGCCATGGCAACGGGGTCAGCCTCCGACCATGGGAGAGCGAGAGGTGCCAAGTTTTGGGCCAAATGAGCTTTTGAAGCAGACAGCGGCTCGTTTGATCCCCGAGCCAGTCACCTTATTAAAGAGTCTGTGAGGGTCAAACCGGAGAGATCGTGAAGCCCGGCGGAACGTCCGCGGCACCAGGCGGCTGCGCACTTAATCTGCTCAAGTGTTCATTTCACTTTAGCTGAAGTGAACGATGAAGTGATGAATGTGCCGTTCCATTTTCATTATCCGGTCATGTTGTTTAAAAATTTCAGTGCAGATGTGGGCAAAAAAAGAAAAAAAAAAAACAATTTCAGCCATACAGAGGGAGCGTGTCTGTCTCGCTGTGGCGCTCCACCTGCTGCAGAGCGTCACTCCATACTGTTCTGATTATCCATTGCACACATTTCATTGGCTATTCCCGACCCATTATATGTCAGTAATATTGTTAAAATGCATTCAGTGTAGATCATCATGTGGGAAACAGGTTGTATAACTTTTAGCTAGTTAGTTACCATAAAACTATTAACTATTATATGGGTGGACATCTAATTTATTTTATATTAACTACATCAACAGAAACAGCTGAATTTAAACATTTGTTAACATTTGCATCTAGGCTATATAAAGACCCTTTCACAAAAAACCCACTAACACCCGCTAACATCTGGCTTTTGTCGTTGGTGTGAAGTAAAAAAAAAAAAGTAACCACTGTAACATTGTCACTGGCCTCCATGCTGCTTTCTACTGTTTGCTAACCCTGTTTTCCGGCGCGTTTGTGACGTCGAACGTGACACACCAGAAAAAAACAGAAAGGCAAACTCGTCTACTGGCAATGTGAAAGGAGTCAATCGCCTATTTTTAGCGGGTTTACCCGTGTTTAAAAAAACCCGCATATACGCGCTAATTTTGCTGTAAAAAGGGTATAAGTAATTTTATCGTATGCCACTAGAAACAATGTGTTGTTGTTGTCTTGTTAATTTTCCCATTCACAAAATGGAATGAACTTCATTATCGATTAATGTATCAATTATTTTTTACAACTAATCGATTACTCATTTAGTCTATAAAATGTCAATAATGACAAATGCCATCACAAGTTACCAGAGCCCAAACTGATCCTTAAAATTGCAGCCAAATAAAACCCAAATATTCATTTTATAATGATATGAAACGGAGGAAAAGCAGCAAATCTTAGCATTTCTGAAGCTGTAAGCAGGTTTGCTAATTTTACTGGAGTAATTTACTAAAACGATTTATTGATTATCAGAATGATTATTGATTAATTTTGTGTAGACTAATGGTTTCAGCTCTAGTGTGGACACAGCAGTGATGTGATCTTGTAACATCAGATGTTTACGATCTGTTTAACCGGAACAATGCATTAGCTGTTAACAAGGCTATTGGCTGAGTCTTGAATACGTATTTAATCAGGAGTCTTAATTGTGGATTTTACTGTTTGATGACCAATGAAATGCTCCCATTGTGAGCGGAGAGCGGTGCTGAGTTGGTATGCTGTTCAGCCTGGGCTGCTTGCCAGCCTGGGAGCGAGTGTGCAGCCGGGCCCCGCCCATTACTCTGCCCCCAGGGTCTACATTTATATGGAGATTAGACTAGATATCTTCCAGGTCACCAGATCTAGTCAATTAGATGACTGTCATTTTGCATACTCATCTGCAAAGGACAAATCCCTTCATGTACACAGTGTTTGTTGGGTTTTGTATCTATCAGTGAAGCCAAGACTGTACTGTATGTGCCATGTGAGTCGCTTCTATGGATGCCTTTATTAAGAGTGTTGATCCCCTCGCTGTTTAGGGATCTGGAAAGGACCCGCTGTTGCTATTTCTGAGTGTGTGTGTGTGTGTGTGTGTGTGTGTGTGTTTGTGTGTGTGTGTACCATCTCTAGATCCATGGTACAGCCTGCTGAGCTGTTTCTCTTCTCTTCTCTTCTCTTCTCTTCTCTTCTCTTCTCTTCTCTTTATTGAGACACATTTCTCTGCTGTTTTACTATCCTACTATAAAAGCCTCACCGCTTACTGAGCAACATAAATCTTCTATACACACACACACACACACACACACACATGCAATTCAGCCCTGAATCACACAGTGACATTCAGCACAGATGGTGTGTTTTGTTCATTCAGAGGCTGGTGAAGTTTCACTGCAGCCTTTGTTCAGTCACCATTGCCTATAAAGCAAATCAGGCTGTAACTGACCTTTTATATTTAATGAGCGTGCTGGTTTGCATTGTGCATCGCTGAAGGGACAGCGCTGATAAACCCACACCAACACAGCGAGTTGGTGTCAGAAAAGCATTCATAGACACAGATCTTACTGGGTGATACAGTTAGATGTGTTAGAACTGGGTGTGTGACAAGTAAACGCACACATCACTGGTTATCTTCTCAGTTGGTCGACCACCAGCTGCGTCGTTTTGGCATTTATCAACACATCTGATCAGTTGATGTTGATTTTTTTTTAACCACTACACTTGGATGTGGAGGCTTTTATTGGTCGTCATTGTTTGAATGTGGTGTGTGTGTGTGTGTGTGTGTGTGTGTGTGTTTTGGCTTACAGACTGCTGGCCAAACGACAAGTACAGTTCTGTTCAGTGTCTGCAGTAATAGGTAGCTGTGGTGGAGACGATGCTTTCTGTATCCTCAAATGTTCTTAATTCATATTGAACCTCTGGAATAATACTGCAGTCCGATGGAAATTATAACGTAATTCAGTAAATTGAAATAATGGTGTGTGTGTGTGTGTGTGTGTGTGTGTGTGTGTGAACTCTTGCTGGCCTCACATGTCCAGGAAACATGCTTTATTGACTCTCTTACCACACATCTAAATTTACCACATCATCCACCGTTTTCAGGCAGGGGCACACCCATGCCTTAGTTCCTGTTTTGGGACACACACACACACACACACACACTCACGCCCATACACACACACGCCACGCTATTGTCACATCGCACACCCAGTGACAAATCAGTGTTGGCAGGACTGAGCCTGGCTGGCTGCTGCAGCTTGGTGCCGGTGTTGTGGGTAGGTACTGCGCTGTGCTCGTCTGTTGTCTTGTCTCTATCTGGGTCAGTGTGAATACTAGATGACGGTGTTCTCATCCCCACCGCCACTGAAGCAAAGAGCTGTGTCAGCATGGCTCAGCGCGAACCTTGATGTTGCATTTTGTCAGTTACTGTCCCCAGTGATGGTTTTAAGAGCTCTGAGCTTTAGTGTGTTATTGTTTGGCTCTGTGGTGGAATATGGCATGGCAAGACATAACCAGACCCCTAATGTGTTCTTACAATGCAATGTTGATATTTACATGTTACTAGGGCTGCAACTAACGATTATTTTCATTGTCGATTAATCTGTCGATTATTTTCTCGATTCATCGATTAGTTGTTTGGTCTATGAAATGTCAGAAAACGGTGAAAAATGTGGATCAGTGTTTCCCAAAGCCCAAGATGACGTCCTCAAATGTCTTGTTTTGTCCACAACCCAAAGATATTCAGTTTACTGTCATAGAGGAGGAAAGAAACCAGAAAATATTCACATTTAAGAAGCTGGAATCAGAGAATTTTGACTTATTTTTCTTAAAAAATTACTCAAACCGATTAATCGATTATCAAAATAGTTGGCAATTCATTTAATAGTTGACGACTAATCAATTAATTGATTGATCGTTGCAGCTCTACATGTTACATTTAAAGTGGTAATCCTCATTTCTTTCGTTTTGGCGACATCTTTGGTGCTCAACTCCTCATTGTTGTGATGTTTCTGCCCTGCTCTTCCCAGAGATCATCTGTCAATCAAACAGTGTGGGCGGGACTGTGACGTCTTTTTCCTTGGATGTTCTGTTGATGCAGTTTGAGTCTCTGTAGGTGGCGCTCTTTTCTTTGTCTGTTCAGCCATGGTGGGTATCACTGCTCATGCTAACTACCCAGGTCTTCTTCTACTGATTCCAAATAAACCGCCGTTGCTGCTGCTGGAAAAGTAAAACACGTCACTTCCTTTGCGCCAGCGCGCCAAGCTTTGTGTTATATCCATCAGCGATAGAGAGTAGCAAAAAGGATATTTAGTAATATGAGAAATGTTGTGGGATCAAACCTTTGCCTGGTGTCCAGCCCCATGAATCAGAGTTAGGGCTGAACAATTAATCAAAACTTTGTCGAAATCGCAATATGGCCTACTGCAATTTTCAAATCGCAGGAGGCACAATATTTGTTAAAGGCGAAACGTGTGTCAAAATACCATTTTAAATTAAATATTGTGGTGCTGCAGAGATGTCCTGGCCTACACATCATATTCTACAGACTTAAGAAAACATCTTTGTTTGGTACAGATCCCCGCAAAAATCACACCATAATCATTTTAATATGTTTTTCAATGAAAATGAGAATAATGATGTAAAAATTATCATTCCCTCTAATATCGCAAATCATATCACAATTGCAATATCAGTCAAAATAATCACAATTAGCCTAGATATTTTTTCAAAATCGGTCAGCCCTAATCGGAGTCTTTAGCACTTTTTGAATTTGCATGGCGATTCATAGTGGCCAAGCCTGTCCACGACTGAGTCACTGACATTTCTCGCCCCAACTGATTGGTTGGTGTTAGTTGTCAGTTATCAAAATCTTTGACCAATCACAGTAGCAAAGCAGATTGACTGGAATCTGGAAACACCTCAGAGCAACAACAATCATGGCGGCGTTCACTTCTGAGCATTTAAACACACTGATTGATCCTGTTTTAACTCATCAATGCCATTAAAGAGTAAGTAAACCCCAAACCCAATTTGAGGTGAAGCCTCAAAGTAGGGTACTGAACTGGTCTTCTGCTATTGGCTGATCTTTGTGCCAGGTGATGTCACCATCCATTGTACTCTATAGAAGGTGACATCACCTGGCTCAAAGACCAGCCAATAGCAGAAGGCCAGTTCAGCACCCTACGGTTCACCATTAGGTGTCAGGGCAGGCTTCACCACAGATTTGGCTGGGGGTTAGTTACTCTTTAAGTTTTTAAGCAAAGGACATCCAGGTCCTTTGCTGGCGCTGCCATTATGGTAGTTGTTTTCACGCTCTGTAACACTCGCCATAAGTAGGTTTGTCCTGCCCACATCGACCATCCAATCGGGTATGTCCGAAGTATTTGTCCGAAATAACTGCCACCATGCAAATTCAGAAAGTGCTACAGACTGTGATTCATGGGGGCTGGACACCAGGCAAATCAAACCTGTGACCAAACACTTCCAGGATGATCTCTCTAACTATTTGTTCTCCTGGCCGCCAGTGTAAAAAGGGTTAATGCCAGATGGCTGTGTGTAAGATAGTGTGTGTGTGTGTGTGTGTGTTTTTAGCATACAGACAGAGTTGGCCTTAGTGATAGAGTGTATTTAAAGGAACGGTACATGGCTAAATGGTGGTGGGTCATATTCAGCGTGGGGTAAAACTGGATTGTGAACTATGTGTGTGGCGACATCAGATCCACGGACCACCATGGTGCTAATCCGCGGTTTGTTTATTGCTTCTGCAGTTTGAACACAAATAGAGGTGTAGCCTGTGTGTGTTTATTGAGTTACATGCAAATATGACCTCTCTTGTTCATGTGTGCATATCCAAAAATACCACATAGGACATGAACCATCCACATATTCATATCCATTTCCATGTGTATCAATGCTGCCTTTGGCTGTGGTTACATTTGTCATTTCAGTAGGATTTTTGATATCTGATTGTGAAGATGGGGTTTTATGAGATCACATGCCTGTCCATCCACACGTGAAAATGCCCTTCTTATGCACAGTGTGGCTGGATTGTGTCCAGACAATGTAGAATTATGATCAGGACGCTATTGATAGCAGTGTGAGCACAACCCAGTTTTTGTACTGTACCTCCTGACCTGTCAGTTAATGCATCCCGGCATGATTTGATTGGATAAAAATTGCATTACAATAAGTGTAGCCATAAACTTTGTGACTCCAGGTCTACAGAGAAATTCCAGGTGTCCTGACAGGATGCAAGACTAAGGCACCAAGGACCTTAAGACCATTAGAAAGTCAAATGAATCCAGACTTTTTGGGGATCCCTCCAGTTCATCATTAGCACCTTTCTCCCTGCTCACAGCGCCCATGAGCATATAATACTAAACCATGTGTAACCAATACATCTGCTGTACTTGATGAATAATGTAATTCTTATTCTGAATGATGTATAGCCTAACTCTCGGTGCCCCCGGAGCCATTTATACTATGCATAATGTACATTCACATGCTGCACACCTAGACAGTGGGAACGCCCTGAGGCTAAATCTACATCTGAGAACCCAGCCAGGTGTGTGTTCTCAGTTCAGTTCAGTGTATTGAGGTCGGTGTTTCTGCCAGAGAGAACACTGTGCTGTAAAGACAGAGGCGGTTTCAACATGACACTGTCCTGTTGTTGATGCTGTTGTGCTTCTCTTCTGCAGGAGGGTCGATCCGTGTCATCAGTGACGCAGGTTGCATTCTGTTAGAAGGCCCGCTGGGCATGGCAGAACAGTGTGTGTGTGTGTGTATGTGTGTGTGTGTATGCAGTGTATGTTTGTTTGTGGGGGCAGTACACAATCTGGTTTGTGTGTGTGTATTGACGTTTTGATGTTTTGATATGCTCCCTGTTGATTTGTTTGCGTTGACAGTGTTTTACTTATGAACAGTGTAAATGTTTATTATCACAGGTACTAATGTGTTTGCTTTTTGTCTGTTGTTCATATTGATACTAGAGTTCGACCAATAGCCTATGGGTTTTTGAAGGCATCAAGTCTCCAATATTTTGTGCAAATATCTTCAAGTTGGACAACTAATGCCCCATAGATTACAGTATTTCAGTGATTCCAGCAGAATCTATTGTTGACACGGTGGAAAATGCCTCTGAAACTGAATTTAAACCATCATGTAACACCCAGAGTAATTCAATTATTTTAGATGGGCTTGCAGCTCCTGAAGGCATGGTGACCCACTGTACTTATTAAATAGTAGGGGAAACTCTGGGGTACATTACTGCCTTTAAAATCAATAATTCATTTTCAAAAATTATTACTATCGAATTCAGGGAGGAACCTCCATCATTGCGGCCTGTGACAACATGACTTGCCGGTATCTGATATTTAGTAAAAGGCCAATATTGATCTGATATGTTGGTCTAACCCTAATTGATACAGCATACGTGTGTGTGTGTGTGTGTGTGTGTGTGTGTGTGTGTGTGTGTGTGTGATGCAGAGCAGGTTCACCACCATGCCTCTCCATCTGTCTCCCCCCCCCCCCGGCTGTCACTCAGCCTGTCCTGCTCAGTCTTCATATTCAAGTCTCAAGTCATTATAGTGGAGATCATGCTGAGCCTGAGCAGCAGAGAACAGGCTGATAATTAGATAACAGAAGATACACACAGATGCACACAGTCACACCCAAGCTTCCCTATCTGTTATTAGTTTCAGTTACTGAGGAGGGATGTTGCATTACATCCTGTGTATTTTGATGGTGACACAGCCCTTCCCTTAAAGGAAATATCCACCCTAAAACACTCGAACATGGTTGTGGTTCGGTGGTGAATTTGTCTTATTCCTGTGGATCACTGGTCAAATGTAGATGTATGATGGTCAAATGTACTGAGCTTTTTTTTTTTTTATTAA
Source organism: Centroberyx affinis (assembly GCF_046629955.1). NCBI lineage: Eukaryota > Metazoa > Chordata > Actinopteri > Beryciformes > Berycidae > Centroberyx > Centroberyx affinis. The sequence continues at coordinate 72,840 of NW_027279975.1, forward strand.
ATATTTGCATTTTTCTAGATATTGATATTGAGTTAGTATTGAGTTAGTTACTGTTACCTGGTTGAAGGGGAGCCAGGGCAGGAGGCTTAACATTGTGATGTAAATTTTTTGTTTCGTACTTCTGTTTTCACTTTAGAGCCCTTTAGAGCTATAGGGCTATATTATAGTTTCAGAGCCCCACTCTCCATTGTTGTTCATTTAGGAGGCTTGTTATTGATTGCCACAAAATGTCAAATATCAGTAAGATTTATAAGATGTAAGCAGGCTGCAACAGTTTTCGTTAATGTTGAAAATAAAACTCAACTTTTCATGACCGCTGTCATTAACTGATTTAAATGTGGAAACTGAGGTAGATCATCAGAATTTCGTATGACTTGACTTGTGACTTACTTGACCTGAGCAATGACTTGACTTGTCTTGCTTGACTTATAGCAGGGACTTGAGACTTGCTTGTGACTTGAAGGTTAAGACTTGAGCCTTGCTTGGGACCTGCACATGTGTGACTTACTCCCACCTCTGGGAAGAACTCACTGTCTTACTCTTATAATGCTATCACTCTCTCCCCATACACGTACTGGAACAAGTTCACGCCCCTTCTCTGGTGGTTGTCAGTTTGTCTGTTTTACTGTCTGTGTGTGTGTGTGTGTGTGTGTGTGTGTGTGTGTGTGTGTGTGTGTGTGTGTGTGCACTACCAACAGACGAACAGACCCTGCTGCAGCTCTTTTATCATGGTGTCCTGTAACCCTGAGGTGTGTCTGGCAGCTTGGGGAGAAGCACTTAGCTCTCTGCCACTTTTAGAGCTCATATGAATGGCCGTAAATCAACCGCTGACAAAGGTGAATGTGCCAGTGTGTGTGTGTGTGTGTGTGTGTGTGTGTGCATGTACATGTGAGTCACTTTGAAACACGCTCTGTTTTGAAAGCAAACACAGATGATTTGAGATGACAAGGTGCTGTTTTAGTGGTACATAAAACTAGTGTGTACATAAAACAAATGTGAAACTACATTAATGCTGATCTCAGTTTATTTTCTTTATTAAGTTTTATTCAGCCATGCTGGTACAAATTTGACAGACATGGATAAGTCTCTTAAACCATTTTTTTCTCCAGTGGTCATAAACAACATGAAATAAATCATGATGGAAATGGCCTGTTCTCTTTATAGTAGAAGTATAAAAAGGGAGGGAGAGAGACAATTTCTTCAATCCCTTTTTATTGAAGATTTTAAACATAAGAACGTCTCTGTGTTGGAAGGAAGCTCCCACAGCTACATGTGAGCACTTGGACACTGGTTGCTTCCATATTTCATTCCATTCTTGAAACTTTTATTATGCCTCTGGCTGCATTTGTTCGACTTGATCTTGTGATACTGAATGCATGTATGTGTGTGTGTGTGTGTGTGTGTGTGCCTTCACCGTGAATAGTGGGCATACACAGCGTGCTTTCAGTGGCTTTCTAAAGGCTGAGTTCAAGGACAAATCCACCCTCAGATACTCTTGTTAGACACTAGTAGACATCATCAAATTGTGATGTTCAATTCATTCTAGGGCTGGACAATAATTCAATATTATCGTTTATCGTCTTTCAGTGGGATTATATTGTGATGATATGGTGATTTTGGGATATCGAGACGCACAATTCTGCTGTCTGAACTGATGAGATCAAGCTAATTTTATTTAGAAACTCAGACAAAATGTAAGTATGGTAGGAATATTATGTGAAAATTTCAGTTTAGTTTGACATCACACCAAACATTACCATTCGGTTCAATATGATGAACATTAATTTGATTATTTAATGTGATTTTGCTTATGTGAGCCATATCGTCATATATATCGATATCGAAAAAAATCCTTATGATTATCGTGATATTGATTTCAACCATATCGCCCAGCCCTAATTCATTCCAGTAGTTATTTTGTGATGTGAAGTGTTGTAATTTACTTTTTTAGTGTCTTGACTTTCTCCCAACCTGCCTCGGCTGCTTCTACTTCAGTTAGTGATTTCCTACATTTCCCAGAATGCCCATTTCGACAGCCTCCAGAGGCTGTCGAAAGAGACTTATAAAAAGCTTGAAAGTGCGATCACTCAGCTGTGGATCATACACGTAGGTGGAGAGAACAATGGCGTTACCGATAGTGAGAGTAAGAGGAAGAGAGCAGGTTATTTTTGAAAACCCCCAGAGAAAGGGCGTGAACTTTCAATCAAACGTGGGCGTATAAATATAGCTCACTAGCCAACTAGTTCACGAACACTGGGACGTGTCTGTGATCGCGGCCTCGCCCCCTTAACTCAAAACACAGCATGTCTTCTGGCTGCATTGCATTCTGGTCTACTGAGGCTACTGTGGGTGGAGAAATTGGTCTCTCTTCCTCTTCTACTCTTCTTCCCTGTCCTCCTTTCCTTCTGCAATGGATTCCTCCCATTTTTCTGTATGATTGTGGCACGTCGGTGCAAAATGTCGGCTCTAGAAAGAAGCTCCTCCTCTTTGATTGTGAGGGACTGACCGCAAAACCTGACTTACGGTTGATGTTTTAGATAGCTGAAATATTTACTGTTATCAAACCCTGTGCTGAAAATATCTCGACATAACTTCACGTTATCTACGTTTGACCAGTTTTCTTTGGGAATAAGAAAAATACGCCACCAAACAACAAAAAAGGACCCAGAAATGCAAGGAACATCGCCAATAGCTTTTTGAAGTGTTAAGGGTTTTTAGGGTGGATTTTTCCTTGAAGCCAAGGGACAGATCCTCATGTCAAGTACACTTTGCCCCTTATCAGTTTCCCCCCTCCCGATGGATGAACCCATACACTCTCTCTCTCTCACACACACACACACACACACACACACACACACACACACACACACACACACACACACACACAAGCACACAGAGTTTCCATGGAGGATGTATCTGGATGGAGACAGGGTGTGATACCCCTTCAGATGTCTCTCTGGTGTCGGGTCACATGGCTCGGACCCCCCGTCACATGACAGGAAGTACGGGAAGACTCTTATTTCCTTTTCCTCAGCAAAGGAAATCACTAGATAAGGACAAATCTTTTGTTCTGTCCCTCCAGGATGAACGCCGATACGCTTCAGGCTGTAGGTCAGATCAGCACAGCATGTCGCACACGGCCATATGATATCATGTCATGCTTCTATGTATGTTCTTTATGGGCTGTTGACATGTTCTGGTGTTTCAAGAGCGATTGTTGTCAGCTTGGGTCAGTGATGTCATCCGTCTCGCGGGTTAAAGGAATGGCGGTGGTGTTGTCCCGAAGATGATGTCATTAGCCGGGGCCCTTATGTGATGTCGCTGTGTTCCGGAAAAATCTGTTCCATGGCCTCTGGGACGTGACAATGGGGGGGGAAAAGATGACAAATAGGCCTGCGGTGTTCTTCCAACGTGTGTGTGTGTGTGTGTGTGTGTGTGTGTGAGAGAGAGCAAGATTCGTGCTCACTACTGCAAAAAGCAAGATACTATTCTACTGAGAATGCATCCTACCACACACACACACACACACACACACACACACACACACACACACACACACACACACACACACTCGTGCAGAACAAGTTCACTTTAGGCCAACCCCAAAATGTTCCTAATATGACTAAAAAGAAACTCTCATAAGAAGTCAGATTAGTTATTGTGACGACACTTCATCACCTATAAATCACAAAGAATTGTCTCATTTTTAATATCTTTTTTTGTTTTCTTTTCTCTACATTGATTACAACATAGCTATCTCTGGATTAAACTAACACACACACACACACACACACACACACACACACACAGTCAAAGCCTGCGTCAGTGCGGGTGCCATGCCAGCTCTGAGTAATATCATGGTTATTTTCATTGGCCCGGCTCAGACTGTGGCATAATAACTGAAGTCATGCATGGGAGCCTGGGCCAGTCCAGACCAATAGACGGGTGTTAGTGTGATAAATTCAGGGACCGAAGGATTTCACAACCAACTGTAGAGGGAAATAACAACTGCGTCTGAAGTCCACAGGCCTGTGTTGGGGGTGGTGTGTGTGTGTGTGTGTGTGTGTGTGTGTGTGTGTGTGTGTGTGAATGCATACATATAGCTTTTGAGTATTTGTAAGAAATTGAGGTTTTGTTTTCTAGCATGTGCATGCAAGGTTTTACATGTTCGGGTTCATGGGTGTTTCACCTGTGTGTGTGTGTGTGTGTGTGTGTGTGTGTGTGTGTGGATATGCCTGTGTATTTCAACCGCACTTTTACAGGACAGTGTCTTATCATAGCTTGGATCTATTCAGCGTGAATTGCGTGAAAAGTGTTGTTTTCACTCATGATATTTCACATGATAATTTGAATTTCGTACTTCATGGGACTGGCAGGGTTTTCCTCTGAGAAGGCAGTTCAAGTTCACAGCCTTTGTGGACCGGATGCCATTACCCTGTGATTCAATTTTCTTTTTTTAGCCTTTACTTATCCAGTGAACATTAACTGAGCATGTTTGCCCTTTTTCAGCAACCCCATATGTCACATTCACACAGTTACACACATTACCACCTGGCAGCTGCCCAGTCCAGTCAGTCTTCTCCTGCCGGTCACTGAGCAGCTCCACTGGAGAGACGGGGGGGTTTTAGTGCCTTGCTCGAGAGCAGCTTGACGGCAACTGTTGAGGGAGGGGAGAGCGTTTCTAATTCACTTACCCCATCATGTATTTGAGTTAAACACCTTCTGCTGTTATTGGCCAGTTATTCAATCCTCATGCCAACAGTCTGGCATGAGAATTGAAATGTCACCGCTCCAGGCAATGATGTAATCCAGATTCAGGTGCCAGCTGTGACAGTCCCATGAGCCGCAAAATTCAAAATGCTGACGCGGTTTACAAGTGAACAAGGGAATTGGGAAGCAAGGGTAGAAGTAAAAAAAACACAAGTAGTTTTTTGTGTCCTTGTGCTGTAGGTTTTGAGTGAAGTTTTATACTTTGTTCGATTTTAATCCCATCCATGACTACAGAGTGTGAGTGTGTACCATGAGTACAAATTGTGTTGGGGAATGTGTTCTGTTCCTGCCATCTGCATCAACCTGCGCCAGCATGTAGAGGAAACAATAAGTTAACTAACTGTAACATTAAATGTTAAAATTTATCCATGATTTTAGCTTAGGTACCAGTAGCCAAAAGCCATCCATCCAGCTACAGCATTACTGGTTTGTGCCTGTCTGGTTGTTGTTTTGTTAGCTTGTTAGCCTTGGTAGCTAGCATCAGGGTATCCAATTCAGGACCGCATCTGACCAAAAAATCACAATCAAATACCAATATATTTCATCCTGTACTGTTTTCGCTGAAGTTTCTCATAAATTAACAATCCTCCATCTGTCTTTAAGTTTAATATTAATTTTACCTTAACTTGTAATTGATTTTCTTCCAGTCCCTGCAAATGGATGATAGCGTACCTATTTTTGAGATTCAAAATTCGTATCCAATTCCGGACACTTACTTTCGTCTGTGTCGGTGTATTCATATACTCGATATTAACCCTTTATTAACCCTTTCTGTACCTTCACAATGTTACAGATACGTGTAAGAAGTGCAGGCTATGTACTCAAAGCTCTTATTTTTCCATTTATCAGCCAATACTGATTCTCTACATGAAGTAACTGTCGCCCAAAGTGGGATTTAAGGCTTCCCGCTAATTGTTTGTGACTAAGTTCATAACTTAGTGTTTTATATGCTTAAATGTGTATAGATATTTATGGAATTTGATACCTAGCTTCTAAAATGTATATGAATTTACGTCATTTAGCTTTTGGTTGGGAACTCCGTATAAAAATGCCGGTAAACACTGGAAATTACACGAGTGACCGAGTGGCTGGAATTGGATACAATTCCGTTAGTTGGATAGCTAATAGTAAGAGATACAGTACAGATCAATGCAGTACTGTGAGCATTTTCCCTTTTTTTTAATCACATATCAAAAAATAACTCAGTAAATTTGACTACATCGCTAATGAGCCACTTTTGACTTTTACTGAAGTACAACTGCCAAATAGCCAATAGTTCATTAGTAATTTTATTTCTATTTAGGTTTCAGTAAAGCAACAATACTTTTGCTTGAGCAGGATATTTTGGTGCTCCAGGGCTGCTGTTCTGTAGCTGAGCCTGACCATGGCAAGAGAAAAGGGAATTTCCCTACTTGGATTAATAATGTATCACATTATTGTAGTTGTTGTTATTATTAATAAAGCAAACGCAAAACAAAAAGGATTGTTTAATGGGTCTGGATCCAGGCTAGTCCTGTCATGTACTGTGCTTGAACTCATCCTTCAGTGCTGCTCTCTCTTCCTGTTAATACAGCTGTCTGGGTGATCTGTGAAGACTCTGTAGACTGTGGCAGTCTGCCAGACCGAGTACAGATCGCCCTGAGAGAGGGAGAGCAGGAGAAAACCCTGTCATCTCACACAGGCATAATTTAGACAACAACATTTCCGACACGTTAGTGACGCTCAGATAGTTTTGTTATAAAGCAAACATTCAAATGTTGACTTACTCCGACAGTCTGTCAACAAGAGAAAGGACAGAGTGTGCTTGTGAGGTTTAATTTTTCACAAATGCAGTCGTATCAGTGTGGATATATACTTACATTTTAGGTGTTCACTCTTATGTAGAGCGACTTACACAGTGAGCAGGGGTTCAGTGTCTTTCTCAACAACACATTGGTTGTTGCAGGGATCAAACCTGTGACCTTTCGGTTACGGGATGGTCTGTCTAACCACACTACTCCTATCTTTGGTTCCCTGCCTTCCTACTAAAGATCTGGGAAATTGCTGTTTGTGCGCAGCCATTCGAAGGCGGTGTTTTCCGCCAAACAAATCGTTTCTTGGATAATCATCCTAATTGGATTGTCATGTCAGTTTAATGGCCTGGGACTGAGAGGTGCATGCTGGGGTGGGGTCTGTGTGGGTCTGTGTGTGTGAGTGTGTGTATCTGTCAAAGGCCCTGTAATCCTAAAGTAAACAAAAGGTTAGTTCCACCACCAAAAAAGTAGAACCTGGTTTTAGAGGGGCTTGATAATTTTCAAATGAACTGACTGAGCTCTTGATTCTGAAGGAAATTCTTAGGAAACTGTGAATTATTATTATAGATTCTAATTGTTAAAGGTTTCTTACATTTAAAATATTTACAATCGACTTGTATTTTTGGTTTAAGTAGGTTAAGCGGTTCCTAAACGTTTAGTTTCCATCCACAAGGATATACTGTATGCGAGTATACCCAAACTTTATACAGTGAAAATAAATCTGGAAAGGGGCTTTAATGCTTTAGATGGCTTTGTGTTGTATTACGGGCAGGGTTCCCCTCCTAAGATGGGATGGCTGGCTGAGTGAGGTGAACACTGCTGATCTCTGTGATATAGATTAGAGATGAAAGGACACAGTGAGGATTAAGTCATTAATTCTACTGTAATAGGAGGATGGAGCAAGGGAAGGGAGGATGGAAGAAGGAGGGGGAGGGATATAAGAAAGAAGGGGAGATTATGCAGCGAGTGGGAAGGATAAAGTGGGGAAAACACAGATAGATGATGAAAGATGTAAGTGAAGTGTGTGTGTGTGTGTGTGTGTGTGTGTGTGTGTGTGTGTGTGTGTGTGTGTGTGTGTGTGTGTGTTAAGAGGAAGTGTCAAATGAAGAAGGATGGAGAGATTGGTGGATAAAAGAGGCAAGAAATGATCAGGGACGAGAGAGGAAAGAGATTGATGCAATGCACAGAAACTCCAAATCTTCCCTTTACCCCTCATGAACTCTACTACCTCAATCCACATCACAGTATGAATGTCATGAAGTTTAAAGCCCCAAAAGATTGTATCTGCACTGCAAAAAAATCTCCATTTAGTCTATTATTGAGTCCTGAAATCATAATTTTCTTTAAAATAAATACAAGAAATCTGCCACTGGGGTTAGATCATTTCCAATGCAAATCAATTTGTTTTAAGAATTTTCTAGAATCAAGTGTCATTTTCTTGATAGTAGTGCAGTGATCTGCCTTATTCTGAATTGTTTCAAGATATTGATTCATTTCCAGAAACCTCCTGAAAGAGAGCAGTTATCTCACCTCAATGGCAGAATTCTTCTCTTGGTGTAACAAAAATAAAATTTGAAGGCCATGAGACTAAATGACTTGTTAAGATGGACGTTCTTTGCAGTGAGGGAATTGTAAGTTATTCTCATTTTAAAGGCTCAACAAAGCAGTGTATTTTTCCTTTAAAACTAGAGAATGAGAGTGGAGGCTAATCCACGTCATGAATTCTCCAAATAAACACAAACAAATATATTCAGTGTCGCTTTCGCTGTCACTGTTAGAAGATTGGATCTGAAGGAGGGGGATGTGTGTGTGCCGTAGCTCTCACACACACACATTCCCCCTCCTTCTTCTATATTTGCACATATAACTGTATGTTTGCATATGCATACTCTGTGTGTGTGTGTGTGTGTGTGTGTGTGTGTGTGTGTGTGTGTGTGTGTGTGTGTGTGCAGCCCTCCAGCCCTGAGCAGCTGTGTTTATCCTCCTTTAGTCCTGGTGACCCGGTGCCTGTCTCCTCTCCTCACTGCTATTCTCTCCACTGAGACTTCTGCAGGACGGGACTCCACCAACCGGCCTCTCCCTCCATCAGCCATGCGGCCCATTTGTAGTTTTGGCAAAGGCCGCCAGCTCAAGACGGCAAGAGACAATAGCCTCGTTCCTGAGAGCCAGATATAGCCTGCCAGGGTGTATTCATTACTCACGCCACATTTCTCTGTAGAAAACATTACTTTAACTGTATTTGCATCTTGTTGCCAACAGTGATGAGCTGTCATTTTGGCTTTAGTTTCAAGTAAACAAATAGTGCTTTCAATTTCCTTGTATAAACATGTTGAGTTGGCCCTGGCGGTGCAAGTACCACTTAGCTCTACCGTGGAAAAGAGGACATTTAGAGGTATTTGGCCTCCTGTGTTCGCAAATTTATATGATGTGTTGTGCAAGTCAAGTCCAGGGGGTTCACACGCTTTGAAAACAATTGTTTTCTTTTTCTGAAGTGTCACTCTATCAAAGAATCTATCAAAAATACATCTTTATTTCAGCTTTGTTTTCTAGCCATTTCCCTTTCCATTCATTTTTGCCATTTGCTCATATAGGGGAATTTGCCCATCTATCCATTAGGGCTGGGCAATATATCGATATTATATCGATATCGTGATATGAGACTAGATATCGTCGTAGTTTTTGGATATCGTAATACCGTAATATGGCATAAGTGTTGTCTTTTCCTGGTTTTAAAGGCTGCATTACAGTAAAGTGATGTCATTTTCTGAACTTACCAGACTGTTCCAGCTGTTCTATTATTTGCCTTTACCCACTTAGTCATTATATCCACATTACTGATGATTATTTATCAAAAATCTCATTGTGTAAATATTTTGTTAAAGCACCAATAGTCATCCCTACAATACTGTCGCAATATCGATATCAAGGTATTTGGTCAAAAATATTGTAATATTTGATTTTGTCCATCGCCCAGCCCTACTTACAACTGAACATTTAGCCCACTTCATAGAAAATACCGAGATATATATTGTGTATTGCCATTCTGCCTAAAAATACCAAGATATGATTTTTGGTCCATATCGCCCAGCCCTACTATCCATCCACTCCTGTATTTGCCAATATTTGTATGTAAAGATGCACCTGCCTTATCAGCCTAAATCATGAAGTGGGGCTGCAGTACAGAAAAGCGTCCCATTCCCACCCATTGAGACTCTATAGACTCATCCTATTTGGAGCCGCCACACACACACACACACACACACACACACACACACACACACACACACACACACACACACACACACACACACATCTCCCTATAAAAGCAGAGTCAACAGTAGTCAGATTAGCAGGCTTTTAGATTGAACTGCAGCACAGACAGAATCACACCATCCAGAAAACTGCTGCTGCCAGGGGGAAATGATCTTCCTTTTATCGCCAAACTGCTCTCCAGCCAGGCGGGCCAGACAGCAGGGCACATTTACTCTTAAATACTGAAAAAAGTGTCATGATCAGGTTGACATTTCCAACTTGGGAGGGAATCTGAGAGTGAATGCTAAGCAAGTTTTAGTTTAGTTTATTAAGTTTATTTGTCAGGGACCAAGTGCAAAAGCGAACATTGATCTCAAAGAAGAGAAAAGATGCTTTGCACCAGATTATAACTTTTTGAACTTTTGAAGACCTTTTGAAGAATTTTGAACTGATTTGGAGAGTGAAAAGAGTCAAGCCCTACGAAGCAGCATATTCCACTTCGGTTCCATCCTGCTATACATTTTAATTACATCCAAATAGAGTTTGATTTCAGAAGTTGGGGGGAAAAATAGTGAAAACCAGACTTGCCACGATCTGTATGCCGCTATTGTGTTGACCTAACATGGCGGGATGCTGCCGTGTCCATGTATGATCACCGACTTTGATAAGTGGGTTGATTTTACAAGCCGTCTGTCATGTAGAGTCATCTGCTGATGTCTTCTGCTGCCATCTGTTCTGGGGCCGACGTGAAGATGAGCGATTTCTAACACGTGCCTGGTTTTACTTTTAAATTGTTTGGCCTCTCTGTTCGAATTGCGTTCATCTACTCACAAGTTTACTCACCCATCAATCTTCCCCTTCACCTGTCTCCCCACCTTCCCCAGAGTTCTTCTCTCTCTCTCCCTTATCCTCATTGACTTTCAAAGTCCGGCCGCTTTGACGTTACTTCAGTCGACACTGATGCTGCAGCCAGTTAGTCTCTTCATCCATGGTTAGCCAGTGTATCTACCAACTCGTTTTTGCAAAGACAATATGTTTGTTAATGGGGTGATTTCAACAAATATTATTCTGCCAAAACGCAAATTAAAAACCGGTGCACCAACAGTTCAAACTTTAGTCCTGCCCGCAAAGGCTCTGATTGACTCGATTGTTTCTCCAAGTGAGAACAAGCCGTTGACTAGAGCAGTGATTCTCAACCTTTTTCATATTGAGGACCGCTAATTTAGTCCATATTAGATCCACGGACCCCCATTTAATGAGATTTTTTCTCTTGGACCCAAATCAGATAATAGTTTTATTGTCAGATATGATTTTGTAGGTAGAGAGATAACAGAGAAACTATGATCAAAACAGTCATTCTTCTACATTCTCTAATTGTGTTCACTTCTTCTAAATTAAATAATGCTGAAGTTTAACAATTCATCAGTTTCTGCAACCCCCTCAAGGACCCCTGGTGGTCCCCGGACCCCACATTGAGAACCAATGGACTAGAGCAACACCAGACTCTCTGAATCGCTCGACAAAATCTCTAGAGTCAGCGGGAAACGATTCAGGAATCTTTGACCAGTCTGACAAGTTAGACAAATCAACTCAAAATGGGAGTTGGCAGTGAAAGGACGGTGGTGCAGGAGAACGGATCACAAAATCGACTCTTCTTACCTCTGCGTTAACTCCAGCCACGACCCAGTCAGAGTGAACATGCTGGACACCGCCGCTCTAATGCCGCCTCTCTGAACCTGACTGACAGAATCACATTAATGAGATGTCGGGGGTCGTTGTGTAACTGTGACAAAACCAACAAGACAGCAAGAGGAGTCGACCCCCATCGTGTCCCCTGGGTTTTTTCCTTTTAATTAAGCGGTGCTTGTGTCCCCGAGCTAAAAGTCAAAGACCTGAAAGTGCTTCCTGACAATGAGAACTGAACTCCCCTTCCCTGATACTGAAGCGCTAATTAGCTTTAATAACACTTTTTAATTAATTGGGCTGTGATATTATATAATTAGGCCGATGGGGGGGGGGCCATGCTGCGTCGGACCAGCACATCACTGCAGCCATCACAGCGGTCAGCAGAAAACATTGTTATGTAATTGTGCTGCTTGTCCTTGTCTCTCAGCATCTCACCCAAGGAAAAATGATGGGAATGTCTAGCGCAGTGCGTGGCTAAGCAAATGATCTGATGCAGAATTCATTATGGCTGTTCTCAATTTCTCTGGTGGAGATCATTACTGCTTCTGACACTGTGTTTTGAACCCAGTCCTGAGACTAATGAAAACGTGGTTCTCCATAGCTCAAACACTACCAGGGTTCAGGGCTTAATTCCCCCTGGGGCCACTCATGATTAAAATCCATGGTACTATAAGGTGCTGTGGATAAACTCATCCACCAAATGACACAAATGTTATATGATAACATACGTACATCTGTGGTGGCCCGATGCAAAGGCAAATGCTTTCTCAATCACACAACTCCGGTCATCAGGATGCGGATACACAGACGCATATCTAAGTGCAACCAAAGTCTGTGATGGCAGAATCTGTTAGTGCATTCCAGTGTCGACATTGGGATTCAGCCCCGGTTATCTCTGTCAGACATTCACCAACCAGCTGAGTAATCCTCAGGCTGCTTTATGCTTTCTGTGTGGCTGGATGCACTCAAGCTACATAAGACCGCAGATGTCCGCAGAATTGGCCGCAGAATTGGCATCCTCATTTATTCTTCTCACACTGATAACTCCAGTACTTGCACTTTAGGAAAATTCAGCTCTCCACATACCCAACAAGAACTAAAGCCCTACCAGAATCAGCCAGTGGTCACAGTTCATATTCATTCAGTCATTCATTCATTCATCCTGGACGGGAGGTGCGTTTACGTAACTGCGGCACCATCCGCGTTGATTCAAATTTCAGGTGTTGAACGACCTCTCGCGACTCCCGAATACCAGCACACCCATTTGCTGCGGCTGCAGTTACGTCATTTTGACCGCACACGGCACACGCACTCCGTCACGTTCGTTTCCATGTGAAGCCTGAGCCAGCTGTTAGCCTTTATCTCCACATGCTAATTCGAGTCCTGAGGATATTCAGACAAGGTTAATCGCCACTTCAGCATTCATGGTTGCGGATTGTTCTCAAAAGGCATTGTTGCGTAATTTATTTGGGCACAGACTTGCGGTGTTTTTTAACCGTTTTTTCCGAAATTCTCAGTAGCCAATTATCATTAAATTGGAATGTAGGCGCAGCAGCCTCAGCAATAACACATCTCACATGCTATCAATAGCCCTGGTGTTCTCCTGTGTTGAGCCGAGCCGCCTGCTGTTGACACAGTTGGTGTTTGTGCAGATGACAGAGATGGCTATCAAGGGCGGCCGAGTCCCGCCGGCCGCCTGCCGCCCGTCCCGGCCCGCGCTACAGTACGCAGGCCCCGCCCACTCCCCCATAGTGGAAACTGCTGACCGTGGCTGTGATGGAGAACACACACGTTGAGGACTATACGCGCACACACCAGACACACACACAGATCTCCTACTTGGGCCTCATCCACAGATGATGGGGGTTCCTGTGCCGATGAGACCGTAGGGGTAACGGGATACAATTGACCCTTGGAGAGAGACAGAGAGAGAGAATGAAAACAAATGCTAGACTTGGACAACATTTCCCGTCCCCGCAGAGTCTTCCCTCCTGGAAATGATGTGTGAGAAAGGGAAGAACAATATTTGACATTTGGTTAGTTGGATAGTTAGAAGATCTGTAGTATCCTGCTAGTTTCACTTACATACATAATAAAGAGCCTGAGGTGTGGGATGTAAGAATAACACACAAGCATTAAACATTGAGACATACTGTAAATCCATGTCAGTCCTCTAATGTAAAAGTCCATGAAAGATTACAGGTGCATACTAGCATTGCATACGTTCTTTTTGATTTGTGTAGCTTTTTTTTGCGAGTATGTGTATTATGCTTTCTTGAATTACAAAGGACTTTTCAAGGATAATGAAAAGGCCTGTGTTACACATGACAAGATAAGGAGGAGGGCTTTATTTCGGGAGCTGTCTCCCTTTTGATTTCAGGTTTTCATGCCTAATTTGTGTTTTCGCGACCTGGCATCCCAGACTTCAAAAAAACTCTGAATGAGTGAAGGATGTTTAAACCGAACGCACGTCTGCTTCTAATTGTCACAAATTTTGCTTTTAAAGTTCCTCAGACGCATAATATGGCGCTGTGTTTTACTGGCTGGCGGTAGCAGCCACACATTTCAGTCCCCAGAGGGCTTTTGGGTGCAGAAAGTAATGATGTGTTTGTGTCTGTTTTTGTCCCAGTTGGCGAGACGGCGTTAACGGTTGGTCCGGACCAGGCATCGAAATCCCCCGAGAGGTAAGAATTTCAACATCAACAAGCTCCGTTTCGGCTCCTACTCAAACTTTTAAAACACCTGTTGACTGTATCAACACCGCAGTGCCGTTCCAAGTATTATTTTACGCCATAACATTCACACTTGATGGGAATTTTCAGTGAAAAAAAAAAAAAAAAAAAAAAAGCGGTGGACTTGTCTCAAATGTAGTCTAAAGCGTCGATCCCGGAGTGGAAAGTTTTGGTCCCGTCATCTGAACGCCTCTCCCCTCCTCTTCGCTCCTCTCAAGGACAAATGGAGAGTAAAGGGTGACCGCTTTTTTGGAAAGCCTGGAGTAAATGACACGGCTCCGGTCAGCGGCAGGCAGGCAGGCAGGCCGGCCGGGTCTGGCCAGACGGTTTACTGTGCTGGAAGTTCTCCTGTGAGGGAAATAGTGACACGCTGGTGTTATGACCCGTCTCTCCCTCTCTCTCCCTCTCTCTCTCTCTCTCTCTCTCTCTCTCTCTCTCAATTCAATTCAATTCAAATGAGCTTTATTGGCATTAAACACAACAGTATCTGTTGCCAAAGCAAAACAGATAATCAAGAAAAAGTAGCAATAATAACAACAAAGATAATTGAACAATAGAAAGTTGCAATTATTCAATCGCACACAGGAAAAACTGGAAAATATTTAGGTCAGTTGTCCTGTCTCAGGTTTTCACAGCATATAGCGTTATATAAACAGCAGCTAGTGTGGCTCACTCATGTTTTTCTCCAAGGAGATAAAGGAGTTTTTTTGTCAGGAGGAAGTTTTTCGAAGTTACACATATTTTGGAGTTTTTGGAGAAATATTTCTCTCTCACATTTTCATACCTGGTGCAGTTCAGAAGGAAGTGCAGCTCTGTCTCCACCTCTGCCTGTGAGCAGAGTGAACACAGCCGCTCCTCTCTGGGTTGCCAGGTCTGCCGGTGTTGGCCTGTTTCTACAGCCAGGCTGTGTTCACTGAGTCTGTATCTGGTCATGGTTTGTCTCAGTTCAGGATCAGACACACTGGTCAGGTAATCTGCCAATGTGTATTGTCTGTTTAGGGCCAAATATGTTTCTAATTTACTTTGAGATTTGTTACTTTTTTCCAATATGATTGATATTGATATGATTATCTCTCTCTTCTCTCTCTCTCTCTCTCTCTCTCTCTCTCTGTCTGTCTCTCTATCTCGTTTTTTTTTTCTCTCTCTGTGTTAAAAGACCAGACCAGACGTCCATGGTGAACCAGATGGGTGGGGTTTACCTCTCTCTCTCTCTCTCTCTCTCTCTCTCTCTCTCTCTCTCTCTCTCTCTCTCTCTCTCTCTCACTCTCTCTCTTTTTTTCTCTCTCTCTCTCTTTCTCTCTCACTCTCTCTCTTTTTTTTTCTCTCTCTCTATCAAATCTTTTATTGTTAAGAGACCAGATCTGGCTCATTCTTTCAGTATTGTCAAATAACTTTTATTTTAACGTCCATGGTGAACCAGATGGGTGGGGTTTACCTCTCTCTCTCTCACTCTCTTTTTTTCTCTCTTTCTCTATCAAATCTTTAATTGTTAAGAGACCGGACCTGGCTCATTCTTTCAGTATTGTCAAATAATTTTTGTTTTAACGTCCATGGTGAACCAGATGGGTGGGGTTTACCTCTCTCTCTCTATCTCTCTCTTTCTCTCTCTCTTGCTCTCTCTCTCTCATTTTGTGGTCAGGAAAACTAACCAGGATCTTGTTTACCATATGATGACTTGAACATCCATTAATCCCCTTTTATAGCCTGGCTGCAGACTATCAAATCTTTCTTTGTTTAGAAACCGGACCTGGCTCATTCTTTCAGTATTATCAAATAGTTTTTGTTTTAACCTCCACGGTGTACCAGATGGGTGGGGTTTACCGCATCAGGACAATTCAGCATCAGGGAAATTGTCAAAAGCACAGAAATATTGACTTTCAAATACTTTCCTGTGATTGTCTAAACTTTCTGGCACTCGTTTATAGTGAATGTTTGCCATCTGTCACCGGCCGGTGGAAAGAGCGCGAATCAGGATCTGAATCACTTTATTTGCCAAGTACAATAAATGCACGGGAATTTGTCTTGGTCAGTTTGACTTAATGGAAATAACATTTAATTATGGGGTTTGTGGTCCTCGCAGTCTTTAAAGCAACATAAAATGGAACAGTCTTTGCATATAGTAGTTTATAATGCTGCTGCACTCAGAACTGTTGCTGTGAGTTGAGTTGCTTCTCAGATGAGCTGCCTATTGGAGGCAAAGCATGTCAGGTCAAGTGCCACTACACATCCACGCTTCCTGACGGCAGCTATGGCTCCAAACACCACCAGATCCTCCAATAAACACATTCCACATCACTTTAAGTCCACTTCACAAGCCGCTTTTGGTACCTGAAGTGCACTTTCCAAGCACTGCTAATTCCTCAAGCACAGATTCTAAGCGCTTCTTCCGACTTCATCACTTTTATTTCTTAATCTTACGTTCCGACATCTTCTAATTCTTCGCGCTCACGTCCCCAAAACCTATTCAGTCTTGGTTTTAGCAGACTGTTATCTCGTCATACCCGCTCTACAGTGGGAGAGCACCTGTTTGTTTCACTGTCAGCCCTCCAGCTTGTGAGAATTTAATTGCTTTTCCTGCACATGAGCGCACAGACCACAGCTGCCATACTTCATTTCCACTTATTGAAAAATGGTGCCCTCGCTTCTTTTTACAACTTTATTTGAAGCCTGCACAGTCTCTGTGCCTGTGGAATAATGATATTTACTGAGATAATCTCATTCGGCGAAGTGGCACCTGGCAGCATAGGGACACCAGACGGCTGTTTTGCATTTAGCATCTCTCTCATTAATTTCTCTATTCTCTCTCTCCTGTTCTGTTTTCTTCCTTCATCCCACTCCTTCATGTCTCTCTGCCTGACTGTCTCTCCCTGTCTGTCTGCCTCTCTCTCTCTCTTGGTGGTCCCTGTCTGTCTGCCTCTCTCTCTCTCTTTCTCCCTCTTTAAAGCTATATGTTCCCATCCAACTGTCAAGCGAATTTTAAGCAAACTTCTGAAATGTTGCAAAAAATAAACTGCAAATTAGGTGTGTTTCCATCAAGGGGTCGAAGAATAAAGAGGCTTCTTACACATCAGGAAAAAAAACACATCCACCGGAAAAATAGAGAGTATTTAAAGAGTTTATTAGTGTTGGGAAAGTTGTTATTGGTCTTAAGTGTCAGCTAAAGTTAGCCACATTTCATGTAGTCCAAAGATAAAAACAAAGAAATGCACTTGGCAGTATTTTAATTCACCAAAGAATGGCTGTACAACCTTGATGGGTGACTTAGACAAATGTTGTTTTATACAAAGAATAGATATTGTAGATATAGATCCGTAGATATGTATCGTACAGTTGACTTTTATGCGTAAAAACCTTTTGATATTGAGTAACTTTCATCAAAATTTGTTGGTTCCATTTAGCTTTTCTAATTTAAGACATGTTTTTGCATAAAAGTACTTGGATGGGATCTTTATGCGTCCTCTATCCTTGCTTTCTTTTGTTTTGGCATTGTGTTCTGGCTGTTAGATTTTGACTTCAGATGCATCATGGAGAACACAAGAACTCACAAGGACGCATATTGAGAAAGATCCTCTGTCTCACTGTCTTTGTCTCTGTCTCTTTGTCTCTGTCTGTGTCTCTCTCCCACTCTTTCTCAGTCTCTCTCTCTCTCTCTCTCTCTCTCTCTCTCTCTCTCTCTCTCTATCTCTCCCTCCCACTCTCTCTCTGTCAGATAGCTTTAAAGCATCTCTCTCGTCATCTCAGTCCCCAGCCTGGCAGGTTTCCCAGGTCCAGGGCCTTCTAGGCCAGGGGAAAAAAAACAAAACAATGCAGCGCTGCTTGCTGACGTGTCTCATAATGTGTCAGATTCCTCTGGGATACTGTTGCAGACGAAGCCTGGCGACAGTTGGCCTTCTCATATCTGTGCACTATGTTCCCGCATGGGACGGGTTGAGCCTGGCCAAGGCTATCGCTGAATGATTCAGTTGTCTTCATCACTCTGAGAGATTGTCAGTCAGTCCTTGACACTCTTGTTAGTGTGTATCTGTGATTAATGCTGCTGTATATTTAGAGCAGGCTGTTGAATTGTCATGTTACACACACAGTCTAAGTAGGAATTTGCTACTTTGCATATCTTTCTGAGACAAATTGTGTGTTCATGTGCTGGTGGGAAAGTCCGACATCCAGGACTTCAAAGTCGGCTGCTATTTTGTGCTATTTTGTCTGAAAATCAAACCCAGTAGAGATACAGTAAATACACATGGTTAGTCTGGCTAACAACAAGGTGCATGTGTTTCCTTACTGTCGACGGACACAAAACTTCATTTTTTTGCCTTTTTTGAGAAGGTTAAAGGTCTATGGTTAAAGAAGTTTCCAACTAAATGATTCGACTTCGGAGGGCGTTCATGTGAAATTTCCAAGTAGGAAACTTGTTGATAGTGTAGTAGATAGTAGTAGATAGCAGACATTCTGCATCGTTCTCTCATACTGTACCAGAGGCAGACTGCAGAGAGGATTTTTCAAAACTCATATGAAGATATTTGAAGATATTTGGGTTTAGCACACTTGCAGTGTTTTTTTGGGACTTAACGCCTGCTGCCTGTCCTGATCTACTGCCGTTTTATTTTTGTGTGTGTGTGTGTTTCCTTCATCTCAAATTCCCTCATTGAGGACGTTCATGTTTTCTAATTGACTTGATTTGAGTTGATTTCACGCCTGGCTCTTATCAGCGCTGACTCTCTCGTAGGATTGCCGCTGCAGTTCACGGCTTTGTGATTTGGACATGTTTGCGATTTCGACTGAAAATGACAGCTAAGCCATCTGGCTAAGCTCCTAATGCTCCATTTAGAAATTACGCCACAATAGAAAGTGGATTAACAACTTGTTGCTGTAATCCAGTTAATGAGTTTCATAGTGCTTTTTCTGTGATTTGGTTTATCCTGCACTGATAGCAGGAGCCTTAGTCATCGTGGCTCTTGTGTCGTGTTGACATTTTCCAGTAATAGTGAAAGTTTAGTGGGAGTCAGATGAGAATTAAGCCCCATCTGTCTTTCGTCTGTTAATCTCTCAAAAAAGCATCACAAGTCATCGTCTGTCTCTCTCTCTCTCTCTCCTCATTCAGCTCGCCTCTCTCTTCTTCATTCACCCCTTGCTCTCTCCCTCTCTCTCTCTCTCTCTCTCTCTCTCTCTCTCTCTCTTTCTCTTTCCAGGTAGTTAATATATTCCATTCCTGTAAGTCAGTCTGATGTGACTAATGTCTATGGGAGAGGGAGAAAGCAAAAGAGAGAAAGAGCGGGGCATTCCAGCGAGTTGCGAAGGCTCCCATGTAATGAGGCGCACACGGCTCCTGATGAGAAAACAACAGGGGATAAAAAAAAAAAAAAAAAATGAATAAATAAAATGAAGAAGAGAGCGGGGCATTCCTGAGAGTTTGCGAGGGCGTCTGCACAGAGAGGTAGACTGAAGAGACGAGTGGAAGGTCAAAAAAAAAAGAGAGAGAGAATAAAAGAGAGATAAAACCCCATGACTGCTAAATCTTTTGCTGAAGGTTTCACCTGTCCCACCAGCTGGGCGAAGGTCAAGAATTTCCACCCTTCATTTTTTTTTTCTTTCATTTGTCTTTCTTCTCTTTTATTCTGTAAGTGATCGGTTTCTTTCTCTCTTTCTGTTCTTTCTCCTCTGTCTCTACTTTTGTCTTCTGTTCTTTTTTTATTTTTTGTTCTTTCTACTTCATGGTTTTTCTCTCTCTGGCTTTGTCATCGATTCTCTTATTGCCTGTCTCCTTCTCTCTCCCTTTTCATCTGTCTCCTTCTCTCTCTCTCTCTCTCTCTCTCTCTCTCTCTCCCCTCTCTCATATTTCCCCTCAGTAAGACAAGCTGTCCTGCACTCTGCAGGGCAGTAAAGAGACGTCAGCGACTCCCTCTGCGCTCATATAAAGTCTCCTCATCATCTCCCCGTGTCCTTCCCAGATCCCTCAGCACACTCCCTGGTCCTGGCTGTCTCGCCCTGATGATGTCACGCACCTGGTTATGACGTAATTTATAGTGCAGCCTGTCTAGTGCTGTGCATTCTACAGAGGGAACATGCGATTCCCAAAATTGACAGGGAAAATACCCGAAATAATAAATAATATTCATATGAGGTTTGTTTGGATCTGACCCCATTGTGACATTTCATGATGTGACCTCATTCTCATTTTTTGTTTTTGTGATACGCCGTTTAGCTCTTCATTTTCTTAAATACACCTCCAGAAGAAAAGGCGCATATATCAGAACAAAACATGACATGACATACTTAATATTACACTAAAATTATTCTACAAGTGATGAAATCAAGTTTGCAGAATAAGAAAATAAAGACACATCCTTAAAGTGGATTTTTTTTTTTTTTCAAACATTTTTATTTCAACCTTTATTTATCCAGAAATGGTTTGCTGGACATGCATCATTTCTTTCTGCAACACATTTTACATTCATATTCATATTACATTCACACATTCAAGCTGCCCAGTACAACCACAGTCTTCTACTGTCAGCCAATAAGCAGTTGAGGGTCAAGTACCTTTCTCAAGGTATTTGTGGTGTTTATTGAGTTGTTACTCGTTCATGTCCCTTACCCAGACTTTCCCAGCCGGTCTGGGGACTCCAACCTGCCTGAACCTTTCAGTCACAAACTTAGCTTATAAAACCTCCAGGCTGCCAGCGCCACAGATAACTTTCTGATGTTGATTTGCTCGGTGCGCTTAATCAGCTGTGTGACCCGAGATGCTGGTTTGACTGGGCAGTGACACGACCGCCTCTCCTCCTCTCCTCCCCTCTCCTCTATTCTTCTCTCTCCTCTCCTACTCTCCTCTCGTCTCCTCTATTCTTCTCTCTCCTCTCCTCTCGTCTCCTCTATTCTTCTCTCTCCTCTCCTCTCCTCTCCTCTCCTCTATTCTTCTCTCTCCTCTCCTCTATTCTTCTCTCTCCTCTCCTACTCCCCTCTCCTCTCCTTTCCTTTCCTTTCCTTTCCTTTCCTTTCCTCTCCTCTTCTCTCCTCCTGCTCTCCTCCTCCTCTCCTCTCCTCCTGCTCTCCTCCTCCTCTCCTCCTCCTCTCCTCTCCTCCTGCTCTCCTCCTCCTCTCCTCCTCTCCTCCTCCTCTCCTCTCTAATCATCTGCATGGCATCACAGCTGCTCTTATCTTCCTGTTGGCCCACACCGCCTGCCCGCATAACTCACTCTGCCTGCATAAACACACACACACACACACACACACACACACACACACACACACACACACACACACAGTAGGGTGGGGGAGATGGGGATTGGCGACAGTGGAAATTCCCTTGCTGATTTACATGAGGTTGATGTTTGGTCATTTGAAATGTAGTGACACTCAAATGGGGAAGCAGGGACAAAAATTATGCACACACACACACACACACACACACACACACACACACACACACACACACACACACACACACCTGACATTTCACAGAGCCTTCCTCAAGGATGTGCTGCTGGTATTGTACCTGCATGTGTTTCCTGCTTCTACCCTTTATTGGAAACACACCAAAACCTGTTACTTGTTCATCAGATGTTTTTTTCTTTTTGAATGTGAGGACTTAAATCATGCACACTCACAGAAATTTAATATCGGCTTTTCCTGAACTCCACTCCAGCTCACCCATGCGCACACACACACACACATATGTATCCAGTCTCTTCTTCTCTCTCATAAATACACGCTCACTCAGACAAGTCTCCCTCACTCTCTCACTCACACTCGAAGACGAATTCACACAAATGGGAAAGCTGGCTCGAGTTAAAGGTTATCGGGGGAATCTGCAGGACAAAGGAGGTTTTGATTTGTACGAGTTGTTTTTTACGAGACAGTGCCGAGACGGACAGGCAGACGTCGGTGGGCAGAGATACAGAAACATCAGACGACTGAAGGCAGGCGGCCAAAGCGATGGTTTTCATAGACGGTGTAAATGATAGAAGGCATGCAGTACTTGGCCTGTAAGGGAGACTCTTTGGTCTAAATCATGTAAAGATGGGCAAATTGGATGTGGAAGATGGTGGAATGTTGTTCAGTCTAGCTTTCTAGCACGATATGGGTTCAGTTTAGTGAAAGATAACATGGCAGGGAAATAGCAGGGGAAATATGACTGGAAAACTGTGTTTAGAATTATAATCGAGTACTATTTTTTGTTTGTTTACCTTTTTTGACCTACATTTTTCCTACATTTCTTTCGCATTTCTGAGGTATCAAAATGTTAAAGCGTTCACATCTCATCATTGAGTAAGAACTAATGTAACCTTTTTTCATTTTAATTTTTGTCTTGTATAACTTTGAACTGTACAAATCCAAAGTCACAAATGTTGCCGAAGAGGAAGACGAGGACAGAGATGAATCTGGAAAAGGTCGAGTTCACACTCTGACTGGCTACACTCTCTTTCACCCCGGAGGGAGGCACACACACACACACACACACACACACACACACACACACACACACACTCTGACTGACTCCATTCTTTCTCAGCCTGGAAGGACAGTCACACACACACAGACACGCACATTGATTTGTGATGACCATGTGCTTCAGTATTAACCAGAAGAGGTCTTTCCAGGGGCACAACACACACACACACACACACACACACACACACACATTGATTTGTAATTACAAAATGCTTCAATATTAATCAGAATGGGTGTTTCCCTGATACAAACCAGCTGTCTCCATGGTGAGTCATCTGACTGGACAACAGCCAGAAGAGTCTTTGTGTGTGTGTGTGTGTGTGTGTGTGTATGCGTGTGTATGTTTTTACAGTCATATTTGTTATGATTTGCGGCGCTCTGTGTGTCGTTGCGTCAGGATGGAAGAAAGCGTTCTGGTCTTGTTGAAGCGGTCAGTCGTATTTCTGCTGGTTTATCGCCGTCTGTCTGTGTGCCGCGGTTTTGTGGTGAAGTCTCTGTTCTGGGCCCCATGATGCGCCTTGCAATCATTAGGCGCATCCCTATAAAAGGCAGACTGGCTGTATGTGGTCACATCATGGCCACACACACACACACACACAAACACACACACACAAAAACAGACATACACGCACACACCCCCCGATATAGAAATATAAAAAGACTCGTAATGCAGGATTTCGCGGATATGCACAGATATTCTTTTGAACACATTTATGAACATGGATGCATTTGCTCGTAAATATACATGCAAGCACATTAAGCCAAAAACATACAGACACACACACACACACACACACACATGTATACAGAGACACACACATACATACACACACCCACACGCACACAAACTCACACACACTCACTTTCAACTCTGGTGGCCTGTGGGGCTTTTGTAGCGCCGAGAGGCCACAAACGGCAGCTTTGTCTTCTGGGAGGCTGGGAAAGTCGGACCGCAACACACACACACACACACACACACACACACACACACACAGACAGTCAGACACACACACTTTGGCAGTGTCAGGCCAGTGCACAGCTCCGCTCGGCTCAATAGGCTGATTCATTAGAGCCTCCTCATGACACGACAGGAGAAAATGGACCGGCTACAGAGGGAAGGAGGAGGAGAAGAAGAGGGAGAGAGGAGGATGAGGAAAGAAGGAGTAGAAAGATTTGAAGTGTTAAAGGTTGACATTCTGGCCGAAAACTGACCCGACTGGACCTGGTGGGGGTCAGGTCAGTTTTAAAGGGAAAATCCACCCTAAAACACTGTAAAACTGGTAAAATAAAACAGCTATTGGTGATGTATCTTGCCTTTGTTTGCCCATTTTGTTGTTTGGCAGTGTAATTTTCTTATTCCTGTGAAAAAAAAAATGGCCAAATGTAGACTGTGTAATGTCGAGATATTTCCAGCACAACTACTATGGAGTTTAATATCAAAAACATTTTTCAGCTACCAAAAACATCAACAGTAAACATCAGGTTTTGGTTTCAGTCCCTAAGAATCAAAGAGCATTGGCTTCTTTCTAGACTCACTGTTTTGCACCGACATTCAGCAATCACACAGGGAGAAATCCATCGTAGAAGAGGCAGAGAGACCAATTTGTCCACCCACAGTAGCATCAATAGACCAGAATGCAATGCAGCCACAAGACATGTTGCACTTTCGGTATGAGACATGACTTTCACTTTTTCTCAACTGGAAGAACCTGCGCTTTTCCTTTTTTACTATCACTATCGGTATCGCTATTGCTCTCTTTCCACCTACACAATCCACAGCTGAATGATTAACACTTTCAAGGTATTTAAAGTCGAGATGAAATGAAAAATGCATTTTTAACCCTTTTAGATCACATCCCCGGTCATATTGTGCACCTATTTAACAATATATGCCAAAAAAAATACAAAAAATCTATTTCTTTGTATTCTCATATCAAAATCCAATCATGTTTTCTTCCTGTAAAACAAAATATGCCGTGTGCTTACGTAAGCATGAACCAACCAATTTCAACCAATAATATCATGACATCCACCCATCAATCATTCTTCAACCTGGTGTGTGTGGAGCCAACAGTCCTCTGTAGCTCCGTTTCTCTGTGTAGCGCCGTATCGCGCTAAACTCTAAGCCCCGCCCACTGTTTAGCGGTCCAATCAAATGCAAAGGATTTGATTTAAATCCTTCTTGTAACTGTACTCCGCTCAAATATTCTGTTTCACTGGGAAATACGTCACAGTACAGAAGCTAAAGACGCTCTAACTTCCGTTTCAGTGGGACTTTAAATGTATCCATAGGCCTCTGGGGGTTGTCGAAAGGCATTCTGGGAAACGTAGGAAATCACTAGCTGAAGTAGAAATAGACGAGGCAGGATGAGGGAAAGTGGGTTCACCAAAAAAAGTAAATCAAAATAACTCTTTGGACATAACAGATTGATTATCAGAAGGTGGATTTTTTCCTTTAAGGCCTCATTTAAATGCTCAGGTTTAGGGGTTCAGGGAATTTACCTTCAGAAAATTCTATAACTGTCTGGCTTGGTTTGTGTTCAGACAGAAACGTTATGATGGTCAGACCAAACTAAAAATTTTATGGCCTGATTCACATTCTGCCCAAGTAGCAAGAAGATCTTACTTGAAATCACACTGCACAATTTGTAATGCTGTAATAACTCATGCGTCTCCTACCTCTCAGCACTGCGGCTTATTGATTAATAGTAGTTTTTTACCTCTATAATTAACAGGCATTACATCTACTGCAGAGGAGTGTGAGAGCTGAACTGTGTGGTTAGAAACATGTCCTGTCTGACCTCCCCTCCCCTAAGACAGATATGATATATACACTGTACGTCACTGTAGTGTCTGGCTCGTTCATACTGATCAGAGTCTGAGAAGCTTCCCAGGACTATGTGCTGTAAGTGTTGGGGTACAGATACAGTTACTGTATGTAAGAGTGTTTATTGTCCCCCCATGCGATGAAATCCAGGGGGCGGGGACTAGAAATTGGGTTGTGTCCGTTTGTCAAACTTGATAATCAGACACCACTGGTCTGATTTTGATGAAAAATGGAAGGATGATGCTTCTTCACACTGTGTTCCAGTGTTTAAAAACATTACACCGATTGGCCTAATGGGGGCGCTATGATTAAAGGTCAAACATGTTAACTAACACATGATATCTCCGACACCACTGGTCCGATTTTGATCAAACTTGGATCTTGGCATTGTTTTCTGGTGTTTAAAAAGATGACACTGATTGGCCTAAAATTTCAAACTTTAGAAGGCCAGAACTGCTGCACCACCGGTCTGATTTTGATGAAACTTGGAGGGATGATGCATCTGGTTGCTGATTGGCCCACAGGTTGCCTGGATCATCCGTGGGGGGTGACATGTTTACTTGGTTTCTGGGAGTGCAAGCTGGTTCGTCCATAGCAACCCAGTATGTGCCAGGTACTGAAACTAACCTTCACACATCATTATTTACAATGGAATCACACAATAATTCAATAATATTTACACTCTTCGGTCATTATCGACATTCATTCCTATTGCACAAATAGACTTTGAAACTGTCCAAACGCTTTTCTCTCCAATACCTCATCCCAAATTAATTTCATTTGTTCCATGGGAGGGGATGAAAAAAAAAAAAAAAAGAGTTTGTTTTTTATCTAATATCATCATTACTGCATCTGGCAGCCGGCGATGGAAATGTGCTGTGCTGTGGAGTGGAATGGGTGTTGTAAGTAACGATGCTTGGCAGTGAGCGGTGTTTGTCTGGTCCCTCCCTCTCTCTCGTCTCCACTGGAGTCAGACTTTAAACCCGGCGGCCCCCTGCTCCACGTGGGGCTTTCATGGTCGAAAAGCCCCCACCCCCCCCCCGGCTAAATGTGAGATTTACTTCATGTCTGAACTGGCTCCTCTAGACCCTACTGGGAGATTAAGTTCACTTTTCATGTTGTAGGCAGATGACTTTTGTGTTATCTGCAAACTGGACATCACAGAAGTTATTGAATAACCAGAATGCATTTTGTTTTCTTTGCAGAGGGGTTATGTGGGGGGGGGGGGTCCACTGAGGTGATTTCAATTTTAGATAACACGCTTTTGTTGCCGTTTTAAGAAATTGGATTATTGAATTTCATCTCTTTAAATGAAGTTATCCGCGTCTACCTGCTTTCACACTGTTGAAATTTGTTGAAGTGAACAATTAATCAAAAAAAAAAAATCTAAATCGCAACATGAACGTCTGCAATTTCCAAATCGCAGAGGCGGCAATTAATTGCTTAAGACATGGGGTGTCCAAGATGGAATTGTAAACAAGGTATTTTAGAGCTGTGGATAATCTTTGGTCCATGAATCAAGTACAATATTGTTGAAAACCTTTCATCAAACTCAAACTCAGTAAATCCTGCACTTTTTTTTTTAACAAAATCACTTTTCTTTAAACAATTTTAAAGCTTTGTGAGCATTTTAAACTTGACAGTTTAACTCACAATTGCAATATTCTGTCAAATAATCGCATTTAGATTTTTTTGTCAGTATCTCTCAGCCCTGGTCCCTGTCATATTGTGTATTTTGATCATAATGAGCAGCTCTTGACCAGACATGTTCTCATTAGCTGAAACACTGTGTTTACCTCTGTCACATAGAGTTACAGTCAAAATGAGGAATTGGACAGAGCCGCCCCCAACCCCAAACAGGCCAGGAGTTATATCTCCTCCGACCCCCACACCCCATAGTTGCCCCGGGACACAGGCCAGCCGTATTCTGGGAATAAACAAAGAAATGAATCTGAATTATTAATTTAGCCTTGTGCTTGGGGCTATTTGTTCGCGTTTCATCAGGTTAAATTATTACAAAATGTGAGATTTACTCATTAATTATTTATCATCTTTTTCCAACATCTTAGTCTATGATATGAGAAACCTCTGAAGGAGTTTCATAAATTATATATTTCTGGAACTCACACTATTTTCTCTGAAACATAGAATAGAAACTCCACTTTTAATATAAACTGATGCAGTTTTCTCTGCTTCACCTCATGCTGTTCTGAGACGCTGAGGAACATCATTACTCAGTTTGACACATATACTATATTCTCCGCTGCTGCTGGCACTAATGCTTCCTGCATTATTTATACAGTTTGACATAGTGTGGCTTATATTTCTATACAGCCAGCACAGCCAGTCTCTGAGACAGCTGTAGGCCTTCCTCCTCCTGCTACACCCTCGCCCTCCTCCTCACCCGCACTTCATCCCACCGCTGGACGGGGGCCAGCGGGACGCTGTGGGCCACTGCAGGTGAATCCTAGCGCTTCCTCTGGCTTTTTCAGGGGATTTCAACTTGCGTCAGCAGTTTAGTTGCCTTGCAAGCCTCTGCTCTTTCCAGGATGTAGCGTAGGAAAGA
Organism: Centroberyx affinis; assembly: GCF_046629955.1. Taxonomy (NCBI): domain Eukaryota; kingdom Metazoa; phylum Chordata; class Actinopteri; order Beryciformes; family Berycidae; genus Centroberyx; species Centroberyx affinis. Next base: position 100,914 of record NW_027279975.1, read on the forward strand.
GGATGCACAGTATGATACGCGTGCATACGTAAGGAATTGACTTTTTTGTTTTTTTCAGAGGACCTTATTTGCCCCTTGATCTCATTTTTAGGTGCATTTTGGTCGTTTTCAGGGGCAATTTTATTGAACTTTGAGATAATGCATTTGCAGTACATACTGGAAAATAAACAGTCAATTTGTACCACTAAGATTTGTTTTATTTTAAATCAACTAAATGTCCCACGCTTCTTTCCCACTGCTGGAAACTGGCAGCAGGCCTTCACAGAAGAGGATGGTGCTGTTTTCTCCTCTCTGTCCCCAGCTATCTTCCATCTCTGTATTGCTGAGTTTTTGCAATATTGTTTGTGTTATTTGTGTTGACGCAGTAGGTTGTGTGGTGCCAAAACTTTCAGCTGCTTCAGGCTGTGTACTCTGTTGCTTTCTGATCAAAATCTGCTCCATCTTTCTTGCCCAAAAAAACACTGGAAAGAATCCTCCGATCACAGGCTGCCACGAATCACCAGTGGCACAGTCACATTCATGTGTGAAAATTTGACAGATCAGTGAATAGGATGTAAACAAATTTAATGAAATTTGAATAACATTTTTGACCTGTGGCCCCGTTCATTTCCAACATACAAACACACACACTCTGCTTTTGAAAGATTCACCATCTCTCTGCAGCTGTGCCCCTCTTTGTTCCATGTCTGTATATACTGTGTGTGTGTGTGTGTGTGCGTGTGTGTGTGTGCACGGTTTACATGTGACGTGCTGATTAAGATGAGTGATTTAGAGCCAGGGGTTTCAGGTTAAAAAGTCAGATCCACAGCTGTTGTGACACTCAGCAGCAGGTTGTGTCAGTGAGCTGCAGAAGTGTAATACACATGCAGGGGAACACACACACACACACACACACACACCTCTCCATCCAGTTGTTGTCTGCAGTGCTGAGTCGAGCAAAATTATACGGTATGTCAAGAGCTATTAATGGAAGGATATTGACAGGCAAGCACTTTACAATTTGTTGATTTATGCGATGTTTGAAACGCCCTGGTGAACCGCTCTGTGTGTATGTGTGTGCAGACAGAATGTATACTTGTGTTGCTCCACACACACACATGTAATTACAAACCAGCGTAGATTTACATCTTTACGCTCACTTTAGATCTCATACTGCTCAACATGCACTATGATTACCTACAAGCATGGGTGCTTATTAACATACAGTAGGCATGCACCATCCACATCCGCAAAGTACAGCACTCCATCTCCTTCCTTCCTCTCCTTAAAGGAGTCATTGCAGCGAGTCACAGCTAGTAATCCCACTCATAAATAATCTAGACCTGCTTCCCTTTTTAACCCGGGGAGAATGCCGGGCCTCGGCACATCTCCACTCAAATATGTGCTAATGTTAGACCAGGCATCCAGCTCCTGCTATGCTGCGGGAGGCCAGAGGGCAGGAAGGTTTATTCTGGGACAGGTATGCAGAGTCTGGCTGAGAGCTGGAGGAGACCATGGGAGTGGATGTGGCCTCGCTTCCCGTGTGTAATGTGCTATTTAAGAGATGCGTTCGGTGGAGGTTTTTATCCAAAGCGCCTTACAGCACCATTAAGGCTCATAAGGCCCATAAGGCTATGCAGGTCTGAGATTTTTCTGCAAATATGAGCCATTTCTGTCAAGATTGAGGATGTTGTTTATTCCAGTGCAGCTCGAGCCGCAAGTAAATAGTTTCCAGTGTGGGAGATTCGTTGCTTTCAGCGCTGACGAGGGATTGATCCTCTGGTCCTAGACGTACTTTGACAAACATAAAACCACACTCACCACACAGACACAGCACAGTGAGCAGGGAATCCCACTTAGAGATTGACGGCCGGGTAAAGCTTGGCCGGCCTGTGTCTCCCTGAATCCCTCTCTCTCTTAGCTTGAATAATTGATTCTGAATTGACTTAGGCTCATCTTTCTAAGCACTGCTGGCTGGCTGGCTTTTTCTGACGGCAGTCGGCTTTGGACGGAGGCGGAAAAGCATTTATTTTTGCTTCCTATAATTATTGTCTGCCTCGTTCTGTCCTAGTCAGCAATAAAGCCGAGCTTTTACCCTCCAAATGGATGCGTTTCTGAAGAAGCAGCAATTAAAAATGCATTTGAGACCACAGACGGAAGGGGAGATTGTTTTCTACAGTGACTGACTGCAAATCATTCTAACACACCGGCAGTGTACAGTACAGTAAACATCAGTTTCCTCATGAGGCCGAGGGACTAAGATTGGAGGCTTGGACTGGCTGCATGAAGGGTTAAATGTCAATCGGTGTCCTTTTCCAATTCCTCTGAACAGCGTTCTGAGAAATCTACAGGAGCGGCCTCTTGGAAATGCTTTTCTTAAGACCAATCCGCTTACAAGCCGCTGAAAACCCTGCAATAAAATGATGGCATGGAAGCCAGTGGCGGAGCGGCATGGGCTTTTCTTCTGTTTGGAGGGAGCGCACACAGCTAATGAAAAAGATGGAGAGGATGGAGGGAAGGAAGGAGGAACTGAAGGGGGGAAGGAAGGACTGCAGTGACGATGGCTGCTCTCTCTGCTGAACTTTGCGTGGACAGACTAGTCAGTGTGAAGTCAGCGAGTCAGTCATTCACATGCTAATTTAATGTCACTCCTCTGGCCTCTTTTTATATCACTCTGGTTAACAAATTGACCCAAACCGCAATGATGTGACAACACTAAAAACCCATTAACTATCCATGTCATCCTCCGCCTCAGTCTGCTCAAAGCTTTCAGTCTCACAATCCCCAGAACGTCCATCAGCAAGTACTCTACATTTTTACTAATATCTCACTTTTTGACCTTACTTCTGAAGGCATTATAAGGCCCAACTATGTATTTTACAACTCTAAAATGCTTCACACAGCAAGTGAAACTCGCCGAAGAGCTCACAAATTGTTCAGCGGATTGCCGTTTTGTGCAAATTCACTAGTTTCCAAAGTCCCACTCCCCCTCCCCACTTTGTTTTGGCCAAGTCCTCCTCCAAACTCTTTTGTCTGTAAGGAGATTCCTCACATGAGGAGGTTGTTAAGCTGCTATCAGGGAAAGCGCTGGATGTTTTGTGGAGGAGTATGAGGGTTGAAGGTGTGTGTGTGGGTGTGTGTGTGTGTGTGTGTGTGGGGGGGGGGGGGGGTACTGGAGGGAAAGTAGGGAACGGTTGCCTTGTCAGACCTTGCTGAAAGCAGCTGTGGCCCTTTTTTGTTCTTTGCTGAAGCCCTTTGAAATTTGCCAACAATGACTGTAAGTATGAGAGAGAGAGAGAGAGAGAGGCAGAGAGAGTGAGGGAGGCAGTGGAGGGAAGAGGAGGGAGGAAAGGAAGGAGGGAGACTGAGAGAGATCGAAGGAATGGGAGGAGGAAGAGAAAAGTGAGGAGGGGGAGAGAGAAGGAAGAGGGAGTGAATCTTATCCAACAAATATTTCTATAGCGGGGATTTTTTTTTTTTTTTTTTTCATTTCACTCTCCCCTTATGCTTATCCCTCTCGAGTCTGGGCTAATAAACATAAGAATTTTAAAAGAAGGGATGGAAAAAAAAAAAAAACTTTGAAGGTCTTAGAGTCCTTTCACAAAAGGCGGCTGAAGCACCCTGAGGGGAACGCAGCCTGTGTCATCCCGTGTGTGTGTGTGTGTGTGTGCATTTTAATTGGGTTTGCCCCTCCCCCCTCCCCTCTTTAACCCCCCTCCTCACACAGACCCCCACCCCAATCCACAGCCCCCCCCCCCCCCCCCCCCTCTCTCTCCAGTCGTCTGCAGCCCCTGCAGCAGATAAGTTGCGTCTCCTATCAGCCTCTGCACTCTTGCACAGAACCAGATAAAGCAGAGCGGCTCCTGGTTTAGAAAAGGTTGGTAAAAGAAAGAGAGAGAGAGAGAGAGAGAGAGAAAAAAGGGAGATAGGGAGGAGCGTGAGGGAAAGAGGGGCAGCCGGCGCAACAGTTTCACACTCTGCACTGTGTTGGGCTACAATGGGAGAGGCGTGTTAGAGAGAGAGAGAGAGAGAGAGAGAGAGAGAGAGAGAAGCAGAGCCAGTGGACTCGCTGCACTGCAGGTGGATCTCAGCCGTCTGGTGAAGAGAAGGGATTGGAGGCAGCAGTCTAAACTCTGATCGCTTCTTCGTCTGTCCATCAGGTTAGTACTGCGATTGCTGGTTGATTGTTGCATTGGTTGGCGCCTAATGTGCGTGTGTGTGTGTGTGTGTGTATTCTGGCAGTGATATAATGGACACTGTGTTCTCCGCCCAACAGGCCTGATATCCCACTGCTTGTCTGTCTTTGCATCTGTGCAGTTGTTCCATTTTTATGTCAAAGTAAAGAAGCTTGAATCTGTCATGAATGCATGTTTTCAAGGTTGAGATATGGGCGTTGGAGGGATTTTTATGTTCTTATTTTTGAGATTTTTTTTTTGGTGGTATCATGTTTTTCCCCAACACACACAAAAAAAGTTCATGCTCACACCCGAGAAACTTTTTAAGCCGGAGAAGAATAGAAGACTTTTCTGTTTTTTTGGTCGCTTCAGTGGGTCTGAAGCATGCTAAATGAAATAGCAGAGGCCCTTTTTTCCCTCCTTTCAGTTTGAGATTTCTTTTACCAGTGAGAAGAATAGAGCCGGGGAGCTGTGAATGGGCCCAGGATGGCTTTCTGTGTGCATAGGAGAGGTGCCGCCCTCTCAAGTGTCAGCATGCTTAGTGAGGGGGTGGAGAGGGGGGGGGGGGAGGAGGGTAGGTTCATGTCCTTGTAGTTTGCTGAATGGGCTGTTTTTTTTTCTTACATCTGGGCCCCATTGATAAGAAACGACCCATTACCTGTATATTCAGTCCTTCACTTTTGCCAAATGAGTGTTAAAAGTCCGGGATTTCCAACACCGCTTCCTGTCCCGCTGCTGCTCCCGTCCCGCTTTCCCCCAGGGGAAAGGAGGAGCGATCCAGTCAAGTGCTTCAACCGATCCGTCCTTTTCACAGGTGTCCGTTTACCCTCTGTTGCCTGAGCGGTGATAAGGAGCCGCTGGAGCCGCTCGGTTCTATTTCTGGGTGTTGTTTTCTGGGTGTTTCCCCGTGAATGGCTCCCTTTTTTCACGGATGGATGGCTGAGCGATGATGGGGGAAAGCCTGAGGTTTGGGCGGCCCCCCTTCCTCATGGGTCATGTTGTTTGTTTGTTTGTCGGTTGTGAGTTTGCTGCTCACAGTTGCAGCCGTTCATTTATATTGCTTGAGGTGTTTTGCATGATTGAGCCTTTTGCATTCCAGGCCCCAAGGTTATGGAACGGCCTTCTGTTTCCTCCTTCTTCTTCTTCTTCTTCAAAATGACTCAAAAAGTAGCCTAGAAATCTGTGTACCATTTCAGCTCAATCCTCTCTGATTTCAACATACACACAGTGCCACACGTTCTACCAGTCTGCTGTGTATTTTAGCTGACAGCAAACTGCAGCCGTCTATTGGATTATGGAGTGTAGTTGGAAGGAGACTGGGGGCCAAGTTGAATCTTGTTTGCGCTGTAATTGTTTTATGTGGTGGAGAGAAATTTCAAAATTTCATAAGACCAGCCCTCCATCCCACAATGGAGTAAAACATTACCTGTATTTTGATTTATGATGGGGTTAAGAAAGCTTCAAAGTGTTTCCGGCGACAGGTCCATAAAAATGTGAATATATACAAAATTTAAATGGTAAAATGTGTTCAGGATTGTATATTGTGTAGCCAAAGTGTGTATGTTTGATGTTTGTTTATGGGAAACACTGATGGAAGCATACACTGATTTTAGTGGATCTTACTCCATGCCATCTGACAAGCGCAACAGAAATGTCTTTCAAACCCGCCGCCGGCAAATACATCCTGGCTTGCTGTCAGGTTTGTCTTTTCAGCTCCGAAATGATGTCGTCTGATAGGTTCACGTCTCACAACACACACACACACCTGCGTCCATGATGCTAACTCCTCAAGGCAGAAACCTCCCCCATGGACACACACACACACACACACACACAGCTTTCAAATTTCCCCTCCTGGTGTCTCATCACTTTTTGTGCTGTCATCTAACGCTGGCAGCATTTCTGTTCTTCATTACTTCTGACTGGGAACGCTCTGGTAATGACGCCATTAAAGTCACATCTCACATGTCAGAAACCAAAGCAAACAGCTTGAATCTTCGCCTCCTCCTAAATGAAGGATGTCGGATCTCGTTAATGGAGAAAAGTAAATTTCAATCATGTATATCCAGTGGCTCCAAACTAATGGTGTAATTGCATATTGTTCACTAATTGCAGTGAATTGGTTCAGTATTTGGTTTTGAGACCCATTCTGAAACTAACTTTAGTAACTGATATTCGGGCTTCCCTACTTCTTATATTTCCAGGAACACCAGAACAACACACATTTTCAAACGAAAACTAAACATTTTTTGCTAAAGAAACAAAAAGTGGCCTTTCGTTTGAGTCAGTATAGGATTTATATCTTGTGCTGTAAGCCTTGCTTTGTGGAAGATTAGTCGGTGTGTATTATTCAGTCTAGAATATGCTTCATGGGCGTCTGCTCTGTCTCTGGAGGAGACATAAATCAGCCGTACACATCCTGTTTCCATGGCACTAGCTGCCGCGGTGACGGCCTCAGCGCTATGATGAATCCTGAAATGTGTAGTCAAATATTTGTCCGGGCTTTCTTTCTTTTTTTTTGAGAGAGAGAAAGTAATAAAAAAAGGACCCAGGCTTTGTTTGGTCTTCATCTTTTCGCCATTCTCTGCGGTTTTCTCATTGTTTCAGGAACGGCTCTTTGTGAGGAGAATATTGCCGCTACGGGCCGAATGATTTGCGGTCCCGCTGGCCTTGATTTCCTCTCCCGCCGCATACGTGCATCCAGCTGAATTCAACACCGCATGCCTGCTCCCGGGTCAAGGTTATGAGATACATCTTCATGACAAATTAAGACAGATCCCTGTGACTTATTGCGCTGCGGCTTTCGGTCATGTAGTCCGATAACAGCTTAAATCAGCCCGAAGCGCTTCCTGTTCCCCCTTGCTGAGGACTTAGGCAGGCGGCTCAGTGTGCTGCGATGGTGAAGTATTGTCCCGGTGTCTCAATCAACCCCGGTGACCCGAGCGCCTCTCCGGTTCCTCTCCTTATGTTTCCACTTTATGCGGGGCTCATAGGCCGTGTGTGTGTGTGTGTGTGTGTGTGTGTGTGTTCTTCAGAGAGAAAGGAAAGGGGTGTCTTATAGTCCAAGAAAAGGGTGTTACTCTCTCTTCTATAGCTTGTGTTGTAAATCAGTGGTTTATGTAATGGGGGCCGTGTGTGTGTGTGTGTGTGTGTGTGTTAAATAGCTTGGCTCGCCCGCCTGCGATTATGTCATACAGCATGGTTTCCAGCTGTCCGAGTCAGCTGCACTTAATTTTGCTCTCAAGAAAAAGTCATCCCCAGCCACAAAGTGTGTGTGTGTGTGTGTGTGAGTGTTGTTTATAAGTGTGTGTGTATCTGTGTTTGTACCTTGCAAATTTGTGCTAAATTGTTTATATAAAAGCACACACTCAATAAACTCTTTAGGGCGCCGTTTGCAGGGCCGCCGAGGGGGAAAAACGAAAACCAAAGCCCTAAACCTTCTCTGCTCTTTTTTTTTTGGGATCTTTGTGATTTGAGCATGATTGAATATTGCGGTCCAGCGCTAAGTTAAACCAAATGTATTTGGGCCGGGTCCCACAGAGGGGCTTAAATGTGAGCTTTGACAAAAGGACTGCATGCGTCTTCGCTGTAATGCAGGTGCACAAGCAGGGGCCCGATCCAAACTTACTCTACTCGGGTTTCCTCGCAGTAAAGTGAAGCAAGAACATATAACCGTGCTGGGATGATTCCTACAGTTCATTAGTTATATTGAACATTGAGGTTCTCCAAAGTTTGATATTCCCACGGACAGCGGCCAGCTAATCCTCAATTTCCTTCTGCCTTGAATTCAGATTTATTGCGTTGTTGACACAGGCTGATTGACTCCCTGGTCGTCCTCGCCGCCCACAGATGGTTCAGTCGTGTTACAGTAATATTTAATCAGCTTCCTGGGAGCAAAAAGAAGAAGAAGAAAAAAAAAAAAGAATAGATGCTGTTTGGCTGAATCGTTGTTTGATTTGATCACTCCTCGCGCCGCAGTCAGTGTTTGATTTATGTCTGAGAGGGGGAGGGAGGGGGGGAGTTAGAGAGGATTTGTGTGTTTATGAGATAGAGAGGGAGATTGAGAGAAAGACAGAAAAAGAGAGAGATAGACAGAAAAAGAGAGAAAAGAGAGAGAGACAGAAAAAGAGAGTGAGAGAGAAAGATAAAGATCGACTGGCTTTTGAAACTTGGACTTCTCACTACTAGTTTCTCGTAATGCTGCAATCTTGCTATTTAAGCTCATTATACTGTTCTACTCATTGTATGTTGTTCTGGATGAGAGTGTCAGTTAAACGGCTAAATGTCAGTGGGAACGTCTGTTGCTGTGTTGTTGCGGTCTTGATCCAGCGGTGAGTCGACCCTCTCTGACCCCCTGGCTCCCGGTTGGCCTTGTCCCCGGCAGTTGGCTGCACCACCACACTCTGTTGAGCTGAGGCTTGCAGGGTGAAACCAAATAAAGCTTTTAAACTTGTCCCAACACTTTTTATAGACGCTCAGGCCAGGTCAGGGTTCATGGGAAAGCTTTGCTGAACCTGTCTTCACCAAGCGTCTCGATCTGCTGACGTGTTTCTCATGCCTGGGCGCTGTTTTTGGAGTTTGCAGTGCCTTAACATCGGCCTTATGTATTTAGGGAGGGAAGAAACATCAAATGAATATGTACCTGTTGGAGCTAGATGCTGAATAGAGTGTTACTTAATACATGAAGGGTCCTATGTAGGTCAATGGATAGAGCATGCTGGGGTTAGGGGTTTAACTCTAATACCCAAAACTTATGCATTTACAGGACAGTGTACGGTGCTGTGGGTAAACCTTTCCACCCAAAAAGTTTCCCAGATGACTCAGGTTTTAGGGCCAAGATGCAACAAGTTGAGGCAAAGTAGAAAAACAATTTTTCCCAACAGTTATGACTAACCTTAATTTTCCATTGTACTTCCTTATGGCTAATGTTATCCACATTGGTTTTTACCCCATTTGCAAAGATCCCAGTCTGTATGATGGCAATATCACTCATCTACATTGTCTGGATAGTGTCTGTTACACACATAAACTTGTTTTTTAACTTTGACCTGAAATGCCTGTCGACTATTATTATCTGTTTTATCTTCTCTATCTATTCTGTCAGCCTTTTGTGCAGGATGGCGTCCCTCCCTGTCCTGGCAGAGATAACAACAGAGAGAGCACCAAGAGTAGTGTTGAGTCACAGGACCTGTCATCTGCCTCAGCTGTTTTATAGGGAGGGATTTCTTGAGGTTTTGCTTCATGAAAATTGGCACCTGCCTCCTATTAGCATTAGTTTGTAATGCTAGTGCAAGAAAACGATATTTGCGAGCCTTTCCAAGCACTTCGGTAGCTGTGGTAAATGAAAAAACTTAACAGAAACAGTTTGAAAGGACTTATGTGAGTTTTGTTACGGTGTAGTTTCATACCCCATTGACTCACACCATAATTGCTAACAAATGCCAACAGGAAATTAGTGCCAATCCCTCAGAAATAAAAAAAAATCTCTGGCATAAAAAACCTTTGTAAATGTCCTAAGAGGGATGTTGAAAAATCCTGAACTTTCCATTTTTTAAAGGTGAAACCTGCACTTTGGGCCGTGGGAAGAAAGTGAGACCTTGACAAAGAGGGAGAGGGTTGACAAGTCTTCAGGGTTTTTTTTTTTTTCCCCTTGCCATGAGGGTTTAAGAATGGTCAGTTTGTACCAGATGTGTCCGTTGGGATTTGCAGCACAGCGTAACGTGATGGGTGAGAAGCTGAGGAGTTTTAAAGAGGGGGAGCGGAGCGAGCAGGAAGGAGGATATTGCTTTACTTGTCCTGGCCTTGTCAGTTCCTACATAACAAAGGATATTCCATTTCCACAGCTGTACGTACACACACACACACTCACACACACACACACTCTCATATCTCTGGGATATATTGCAAAGCCCCCCAGAACTTTGTTTTTCGCAGTCTGAAAACAATGACTTCATCAAATCACCATGAGCTTCTCTGTCCTGGCAAATATTGACTCTTCTGGTGAGGAGGCGTTTTCCCTCTCCTCTCCTTTTTTTTTTTTAAATTTTTGCTCCTTTCTCCTTCCATTTCTCTGGATCTTGTTGCAAAACTGATCTGGATTGTGTTCCTTTAGAAGTTTCTCTGCCCCTCTTTCTTTCTTTCTTTCTGTCTTTCTTTCTTTGTTGCTTTCTTTTCTTTCTTTCTTTCTCTTCTTTCTTTCTCAAACCTGGAAGTCATTAATGAAGTCAGGATGGGGTTTCTCCCATCCAGAACTGGATACGTGAGTAGGGCTGAGCGAGGAGGGACTCGAGTTTGACGTCCCACGCCTCCCATCGAGGGAATTACATCAGAGCGGAGCTGGAGATCTCAGAGCTGGAACCGGCTGCGGTTTGATGCAAGGAGGCTGTAGCCGAGTCACAGCAGCAGAGACGGTGTTTACCACGGGCTCACAGGCTGGTTAAGGATCAGATTTTGCTTCTGAATTATCCAGCACAGTAGAAATAGTGGAAATACTCGTCTTAGTGGCGTTTGTGTAGAGAAATATCAGCAAGTTACACACAGTATCACAGTGTACAAGATAAGAAACGATGAACTTAACTGATGCCTGAGGGGAAATTGGGAATACACTGGCACACATTGTACAAGTACAGTATCTCACATGAAGTGACAGTGCAAGATTGTATGGAGAGTAAACTCCACATGTATACAGTCAACATTTAAGGCCATATATACTAGTATACTTGCTGCAGAAACAAATTTCAGCACGTTTGTATGAACAACTTTGCGTAAAAAACGAGTACACACAAATTTGTATGTGGCAATGTGTTCAACTCTCTTTCTATTTTAGGCAGGTTCGACTTTGTTACAATTATACATCCCTTTTAGTGTCAGGCAGCATGGCATGCATTATGGTTCCAACTAGAAGAAGTGTAGTGAGCGTCTAGAAGTTGAAAGTGCAGGCTCAGGATGTTTAGTGGTGGTAAGAAGTGTGATCATGCAATGCAGTAAGGACTTTAAATTTGCTGTTTCACCAGTTTAAGCAATTTATTTGTGATGGAAATATGTGATATTGCGATGTAGGGCTGGGCGATAATTCAATGTTATCGTTTATCGTCTTTCAGTCGAATCATATCGTGATGATATGAAGATATTTTGATATTGTGTCACACATTTCTGCTGTCTAAATTGATGATGACAAGCAAATTTTACTTAAAAACTCTCATAAAATGAGGTATGGTAGGAATATTATTTGAAAATTTCAGTTTTGTTTGACATCACACCTAACATCACCATTCGGTTCAATGAGATGAACATTCATTTGATTATTTAACGTGACTTTGCATACATGAACCATATCGTGGTATATATTGATATTGAGAAAAATCCTTATGTTATCATGATATTGATTTCAACCATATCGCCCAGCTCTATTGCGATGGGAACCAATAGTCCTCTCTGGGCATGGCTCAAAGGAGTGAAAAATCATAGGGCTTCTGGGTGTGAATCTCCAAATGGGATGAATAAGGTGTCACCAGAGAGCGAGTCCCCACTGAGCTCCTGTAAAGGGAAGGAATCTCTCGGGGAACGCCCCTAATTCAACTCCAGCTTGCATCCTCTGTCTGTCTCTGGTGGTTTACGTCCTTTGGGATTCCTCTTGAGCTCTTAAGCTCTCTTCCCTGTTGTAACACAAACTGGATATAGCTCACAGGAGATTCATAGTTTGTGTTAATGTCATTGCACTCACACATCATGAGTTTCAAGATCAGGTTTTAAGTGGATCTTAAAAAAAAGGAAAGGAGTTGGAGATGGCGTGTTTGATGCATCAGTATTCTTTAAGCTTGGCTGTGCTTTTGTGTTCCTCTGGTCGTCTCCGTGCAGAAATGTTTAAAAGCCAGCCTGTATTTCCCAAACTCCGAGGACTCCGGAGGAAATGAAGACAGAAGGAATGCAAAAGAAGGAATGCAAATGGATAAAGTGAGAGTGAGAGGGGAGTACAGAAAAACCACAAGAGATAAAAGTAGATAAAAAAAATGCGAACTGTGCGTTTTTTAAGATACTGAACAGAAACAAAGACTGATGGCATAAAAATGGGAGGTGAAAGAATGCAGAATATTTTTCAACCCACAGCGGATAGATGCCGAAGTCATTTTTCATTCAAAGCATTGGATTAAGATTGTCGGGGGATTATGAAAGCGCTAAGCTGTTGTACTGCACACGTAGACATAAACATTTATGCAACAGAACAAGGAGGCGACCGTCTGTTTTTGGCCACATTGGACAAACAATCAAATCGGGTCTTTGTGGCCCCTAGGTGGGGTTTTGCCTCCATGCTCCAACATCAAACTCCTCCAGGGAAGTTTAGGGGGAGTTCGGCGGTTCCACACCCCAAGACCTGCTTCTCGTTTTGGGCTGCAGCTCGGAGAACACCGCCTGTGCATGAGAAAAGACCAAATGTCCAAAGAGGGACAAGAAGGGGAGAATCTAAATATATGTGTGTGTGTGTGTGTGTCCATGCATAATGTGCCTCTCCCCCAAGTTTGTGCAAGACACGAGCGACGTATCAATTTCAAGAGTCAAGGGCTGCAACCCTGTAGATGAAATGAGTAGATTGGGACGAGATTGGAGGGGAGGGGGGGGGGGGGGCGGGGGCGGGACAGCTGGGGATACAGGGAGGGAGAAATGAGCGAGTGAGGGAGTGAGAGAAGGAGGGATGGAGGGAGGTTAGGTGGGAGGAGAAGGTTATTAATCTCTGTTGTTTTCCCCCTCATATTGTCATTTCCTCTGCAGCTGGTCCAGGGCTGAGAGGGAAAGAACCAAAAAAAACGGGGGAGTTCAGAAATCTAAACAGTGGTCCTGCCAGTGGAGTGGGTGTTCCCCACCGCCGAAACATCTGCACAAAGCACAGTTACCCCAGGACTGTCTGATTCTGTAATGTGTGGCAAGTGATGGTGAAGAGAAGGCCAGGCAGGAGCAGAGAGCAAGGGTGTGATTTCTTTTTTGTTGTTTAGTTTTTTCGGGGGGGTTTTTAGGATTTGAATTTCTTCCAGACGCAACCTTTCCACTCCAAAAAGTAGTCTTTATTTAACTAGGTAATCCCATTGAGAATAAGAATGTATTTTCTTGAGAGACTTGGTCAAGAGCATCAAGACAAACATGACTCATAGATTCAATTAAATACTATGCTATGCTACTACTTAATTACTATACTATACTATACTATACTATACTATACTATACTATACTATGTTATACTATACTAATACTAAAACTCATAGATTCAGGATCAGGAATTGGATTTTTCACCCCACCACACCATTATTTACTTATTGTTTTGTGTTGTTTTGGTCAGATCCCTGAATAAAGTTTTGGGGATTATGTATCCATGGCTGGAATTTGAACCCCTTCAGTTCTGAAAGATGTGATTTTGAGGTTTAGGTGTATTTAACTCATTCAGGCCTTTAAAACTCACAGATCTCTACTCCCTGTGATGTCACACGCCACCACACCACACCACACTGCTCTGCTTTTCCCTCTTTACCTCTGAGTTATTACATGCTTGAATGGCCTCTCTTCTTTAGCTGCTAGCACTCAAAAAACGGGTCTCAGTGTTTAGTCTGACAGGAGTAATTCCTAAGATTTATTGCCCCGCCTCGGCCCTCGGACCTTGACAGAGACCTGCATTAACCCCTCGTCTCCCGGCAGGTCGTGCCACTGGGGGCCGACCCGCCAGTCTGTGGGTGACGGGCCCGTTAAGAGACACTCGCAACGAGGTTCGGAGGGATTGTCCTGCCTGTCAGCGAGCCTCTTTGGGACCCTAATCACCGCAGACTAGAGATTTCACACACACACACGCACACCCAGAGACCATCAAGCACTGGAGAAGAATTGCTTATGGGCCGGTCTCTTCCTCTGGTCATCACTGATGCAAACGTATTCTCTTTGAGTGTGAGTGTGAGTGTGTGTGTGTGTGTGTGTGTGTGTAGCACCCGTTATGCACATAACTGTTGTCTTGGCACGGTGCCACCCTCTGACTAAGCACTTTTTCCGAATAATTTTTCCACAATTCCAATTTAGACAAAAGGGTGACAGGATTATTTGATTAAAGTTTTTTTCCCTCCTTTTTCCACTCAGAGGGATTTATCCACCTGGTGCCTCGCTTGAGGAAACTCTTCTTACGCCGGCCTCCTTTGAAGCCGCCCAGCCAGGGCCACATTAAAAAGCCCCGACTTGGCCCGGGACACGGCGAGCTCCTCGTCACTGCCGCTAAAATGACTCGTCCTGTAGTCCGCCGCTTCCCTCACACCGCCTGGAGTTTGGCAGGTAGAGAAGCCAGAGTTATGGAAGTCATTAAAATTCCTCGGGAACATGTGGACGCTTGTTTATTTTTCCGCCCGGGCTGGAAGGGGGGTGGTGGGGTGGGGGGGGAGCTGGCGGGGCGCTGCACTGTCCTTCACTCGGCGAGAAAGAGAGTGGACAGAGCGTGAGAGAGAGAGAGAGAGGGAGAGAGGGAGAGGGAGTGTGGTGGAAGATGAGGCAGATGAAGGATGAGTGAAGGGAGAGGGGAGGAACGAGGGAGAGGTAGAGAGGACGGATGGGTGGAGAGGGGGCCGAGGGATGGAAGGAAGGGAGCGGAAGGAGAGCAACAGAGGATGGAGGGGTGAATGGAGGGGAGAGGCAGACACCCTCTCCTGGAAGCCGAACAAAGAGGTCGGACAAATGAACGCTGAGGTTTCAGTGAGCCGTACAGGAAGAGGATTAGAGACGGATGGATTCACACACAGGCTGGAGGAGAGAGAGAGAGAGAGTAAGAGAGAGAGAGAGAGAGAATAACTCTGTTTCCATCCAACTGCCAAGTGAATCTAAACTTTTGAAATGTTGCAAAAAATAAAATGTGATTTAAGTTAGGTTTGGTCGGCTGGGTTGAAGCGAATAAATATGATTCCTGAATGTCAAAAAAAAAAACATCCAGGAGAAAAATGGAAAGAATCATTCAAGAATTCATTAGCATTGGCCAAGTTTTTATTGTTCTTTAGTGCAAGCAAATGTTGGCCATATTTTGTGCTTTCATCTGAAAATGAAAACAAAGAAATACATTTGGTACTATTATAATCAACCAAATATGAGATTTCTGGGAGGTGAATGTGGACAGATGTTTTACAGACAACATTTCAAGGTGTTCAAAGCCACTTTTGAACATTGTCGTGCAATGAAATTCAACCTTTCATCGAGCCAATCATACCAAGCCTACATCATTATTTAATCAACAAAATGTGTCTCCATCGCTGTTTATTCCATAATTTCTTTATTAACAAAATAATTTTCTGGCTCAATCTTTTTGGTGATATTGAGGGAATTTTATTGAATTTTGCTGTTTCCATTCAGCTTTTCCAATTCCATATATCATAATTTGCCAAAAAAACAATGCTGGGATGGAAACCCAACTAGCAACAGAGATGAATAGAGAGACAGTGAAGGAAAGAGAGAGGAAAAGAGAGAGAGACACAGTGAAATAGAGAGAGAGAGAGAGAGAGAGAGGGACTTGGATGTGAAGACACGCTTGACCGTCTCGATTACTTTGCGCTCGTTGCCTCCGCGCTCAAGAACGAGTCATGGTGGATTTATTTATCGAGCTCTTGTAATAAAACAAAACAAGCGTCCTTCACAGCATCAGAGCGCTGACTGGGTGAAGGAGCCGGAACCGTCGGAGCCGCTTGTTTTCCCCTCCGGCTCCTCCTGGGTCGGCTCGCTCCACGCCGATCCTCCTCCTGCTAAAGCCATACAGCGTGGCCGGCTGTTATTAAGAAGCCTCAGATGGTGTCTCGTTTTCTGTGACGCGTCCCTTCTTCCATTTCCAATACACGCTCTTGCTTTACATCGCCCACCAACTGGCCATAAATCTTCCTGGCCTCCGTTTTGAAATGTGGAAATATCCCATCATGCTCGTCTTTTAAATACCGGGTCCCAGAATCCCCCCGCTGTGACGGTGGGCGTTTTTTTTTTTTTTTTTTTCTGATTGGTTAAACAGAGGGGACTTGAACGGGAATATTGGTGGAGAGTGTTAGAACTGATATTATACTGTGTGTGTGTGTGTCTGTGTGTGTGTGTGTGTGTGATGAGCGGTCAGCTTCTATATATCGTTCCACCAGGCACCTTGTAAACCGAGTCAAGCCATCGCATCAACTTTAAAGAATTTCAGTACTCTCCATCTATCCTCTCTCTCTCTCTCTCTCTCTCTCTCTTTAATTCATTCATTCATGCTTTATTGGCATGGCAGTTTAAAAACAAACAATATTGCCAAAGAATAATCAGAATAATCTCAAATCTCTCTCTCTCTCTCTCTCTCACTCTCTCTCTCTCACTCTCTCTCTCTCTCTCTTTCACACACACACACAGACACACACATACACAGACAAAAAAACGACAAAAACAAACAATATTGCCAAAGAATAATCAGAATAATCTCTCTCTCTCTCTCTCTCTCTCTCTCTCTCTCTCTCTCTCTCTCTCTCTCTCTCTCTCTCACTCTCTCTCTCTCACACACACACACACACACATACAGCTACCATCTTATACACTGGTTTGATCGTTATAGGGGAAAACGTACAGCAAGGCCAACTGCTGTGTTGCTCTCTCTTCCCGGCTTCCCATCCATCCATTCCTTCCTCTTTTATCTGATAACCAACAATAAAGGATGAGCAGATGCTGTGGGCACCGTGGGAGGGAGGGAATGAGGGATGAGGATGCTGCCTGGGAGGATGAAGAGAGAAAGAGGGAGAGAGAGGGATGGTTGTCGTGGAATTTCTGGGTGCTTAGCTTGCGGTATCGCCTTGCGCAGCTGAAAAACGTATCAGGGCGATCTTTCTTTCTTTCTCGCTAACGATACTCCCCTCATCTCGGGCCAAGGGGGAGAGAGAGATTGCAGCACCAGGCCCTCAATGAGGTCACACTCTTTCTCCATCTCTCTCTCTCTCTCTCTCTGTTTCCCCATGTGTTTGATCATTGTAATGGAAACTGACACTGCAATGTGGACCCCGGGGGCGACGGTTTGCGTTTACCTGCCTCGCCAACAAATCGCAGGCTAATTGAGACGCGACACGAGAACCCGCCG
Organism: Centroberyx affinis; assembly: GCF_046629955.1. Lineage (NCBI taxonomy): Eukaryota > Metazoa > Chordata > Actinopteri > Beryciformes > Berycidae > Centroberyx > Centroberyx affinis. Next base: position 118,155 of record NW_027279975.1, read on the forward strand.
TCTCTCCCTCCCGACCAAACGCTCGCTCCCAACAGGCGGGCGGCCTCTGACATGGATCCAAGTGTCGGATTACACGTCTCAGATGCCAATTTAAACCATTAGGCGGGGCGTCTGCAAAAACTGACCTGACATCAGTACCTTGGGTCAGCTTCATACCAGTATACCAACGACATGAAGTAGATAGGATATTGCAAATTTAGTTAATTACTTGAAGACTTACTTGAAGAAAAACCGCTGTTGCCCAAGAGTTTGTTCCTCATGAGCATCTTGGAGCCGATAACAACATAGTTCCACTTCAAAGTGCGCCATTTTGCAAGTTGATTAAACTGCCATGATGCTTTCGGATGCCGAAGATCAAGTTTCGACCGCAACCACAAAAAAACCTGTTGGCAGCATCGTCCTCGCTTCCTCTAGTTATTAAAGAGTCCTTAGATGTAAAACACCGTTGAACATGAGAACCTTGAACTTGTAGCCCAAGAGACAACAACATGTTCCCTAAGCACAAGCTATTCACCGGTGATGGGGTTTTTCATTATTTTAGCTTTTCATGAGGTCAAAGCAGCAGGCGTGTGACCGGAAGGTTGCCAGTTTGAATCCCAAACTGGCTGGAAACGTCTGGTTTTTCCCTTCTGTTGAGCAAGGTATTTTACCCCTAATTTGCTCCATTGTAGCTGCTCAGTGTCCGACAGTAGAAGGCTGTGGTTGTAGTGTTCAGCTCCCGGAGGTCGGTGTGTCTAACTGTATGAATGTGAAGCAGGGTGTTGCAGGTGTGACCTTCCCTGGATAAATACAGCTAAACAAAATCAGGGTTGCACCAATGACACAGTGTTCCTACTTTTCTCCGCACCGCTTCTTGCTTTTTTTGTTGCTCTTCTGATTAGCGATCAGACATCTCACAATGGAAAGGTCAGGTTTGATCCATGCAACAGCCAATGAGTCAATCAGCAGCCATGTGACCTTTAGGAACACATTGAACCCCTTCCTGCTCATTAATTGCAAGTTGCTTTCATTACAATAATCAACGAAATGCCAAAAATGTAAATACAAATGACAGCAAAACACACTGCTTTAAGAAAGGAGACAATTAGTGCAACCCTAATAATGCCCAGGAGGCTTAATTTACCTCGTACGTCTCCAGCATGCATGATAATTAAAGGGACATGGGGATATGCTGGGCGCTTTGACCCTTACATTGCTTATAATAGGTTGCTTGTAATGTTGGAGATCTAAGAAGTTAAGCTTATCCTACTGTTGAACTCATTGTAAGCTGCTCTGGATAAGAGTGTCAGCTAAATACTCAACATGTAATCTGTAAATGTTTTGCGTTGAAGTTTGACCCCAAATGACTTTTCTCAGCTTCTCAGCAAAATGCTTTTGTTCCAGAAGATAGATTTTAGAAGATTTTAGAAATGTAAAACTCCCAGACTTGTGAGCTGAGCCGACTTGACACTGATGCACAGCGACACGCCGTAGTTCCTAGGAACCATTAGCCTGCAGGACTTTTCCTTGAATTAACATCTGAGTGATCTTTATCCCAGCGGGAGAGCGATCAGACATCTAAGCCTGCAGGTTGAAAAGATAATCCCTCGTGCTTTATGATCCTCCATCGGCTGCGTGAGCCTTCCTTCACCTGCCTCGCTCTCGCTCTGCCTTTTAAAAGGTTACGCTATCTTGAAGTGCTTTAAGATCTTTGTCATCCGATCCTTTGGTATGCGGCCCGTCCCTGGCGTGTTGACAGTGATGCGTGTGGCGGTGACACAGGTATGCTGCTAGTCTAGTATAAGACGCTCCTGTCAAGACTCCAAATAGACAAAAGAGCAAGCTTAGCGTTTGAGACAAAACAAGC